>NW_027153690.1:802-60188 GCF_002600585.1 Cystoisospora suis
TGAGAGCTCCCCTGGTAATTTGTTCGTGGCCTGATGTGATACAGTGCCAGTCACCCCCGATCGAGAGGTGGGGGAAAAAATCCTGCAGACTCAACGGGCATCGAGCTGAAAAGACGTGACGTGTCGCAATACTGAGACGGCAAGCCCTTCGTCTGGCACGTAGCGCCAGCTGGCATACCCCCAGTTGACTCTCGACACACCCACGTACGTCACCGAAGCGATTACAGAGAAGTGCTGACTCCTCACCAGGTCGGAACCCCGAGAGCGCCACGCAGAATGTTCCCTAACGACCGAAACGCTCCATCACCTCCTCGACCAACACCAGCATGCAGGCTGTACGACGTCACACAAGCAGAAATCTACTAGTCATGCCTGTGTTCAAGAGTACGGCGAAACGTGGCTACCTGAGACACACTATCTGGCCAGACCGCTCACGCCACCTCTGCAACCGAACAGCCTCTGTCAAAAACGCACACACACCTCCTGATGAAACGACTTGGTCACAAACAGGCCACGAGAACTGCCCGTGAGGAAACAACAATCGGAAACCACCTGAATGTCGTGACTACCGCTCCCGCTCCCGCAAAAGAGCACAGTCGAAACAACCGGCGTGTCGATGCTTGATCCATGGGAATTGCTGGACATGACACTGAAGAGACACTCTCCTCTCCGGGTGCAATGCACGCTTGAACCACACGGCTGGGTTGCCGGGATCCGTGGTGGTTCTCACGCTTCGAACGGCCACTCCTTGTGAACGGGCCCCCCTCCCTATCCGCGCGAAAAGAGCTCTGGATAGCCGTTGCATACACAGTCACTGATGAAGAGCTGCGAAACGAAAGCCGCTTCCGCAGAGGTCACCATAGGGGTCACCCGGGAAAACGTAAAAATAATGTGCTACCGGATTAAGCTTAGACAGAGGCTGCAACAATGTACACACAGAGACGCGGAACCGGAACGTACCTGTCGGAGAAACCACGATCCGAAGGAAGCCAGCCCGTAGACGTGTCATCGATGAGGCGCTCCGAATAGTTCGTGCGCATCGGCGGTCGTACGCTGCAAACTCCCCACACGATCATACGCTGACACTCCAGCTCTTGTTGATCGCCTTGCACTGCTCGTGTAATTTCAGGTGACATCACATACTCGAGCCTTGACTCGCGCTGCAACACCCTGGATGCCCGTTAACTAAACGACGCCGACGAAGAGAGAAGGGAACGTCCCTAGCACCCCAAGTCCTCTCTTGAGCAGGCAGGTCTCGTATGCGTACAGGAAAAAAAGTGCCCCCCTTTAAGATTGCAGTCTCAGTCAGCGAAACCGCTTCCCTGGCTGTGTGGCGCCCATCCCACTGTCTGCGCACTCTTCACCCTGCACGAGCTCGTCTAGGTCCTCACGTGGTTTCGGCTCGGGGCATATTCAGCCCTGGCTTTAAGTAGGCCCACTGGAAGGCTGTAAAGCCAGGCATACACAATACTGCCAACCTGGAGTCAGAGACCTTACTTGTCCTCGTCTGGTTGAGCGGGAAACGAACTATATCCTTGCTGGCGAATCTGTTCTTCCTCGTGCTGCTGCCGCAGGCGATCGAGCCACTCGCTTGAGTAGCCTTCAGAGAATGCATCGGTTCCCACGGTGTGCGGGGCTCCTCCAGAGTGAGCTGTCGTGGTGGATGAAGCCGGAGGGAGAAGATGTTGATTTAGTTGAGCAAACAGCTGTCGACTCATTTCCGCGTCGGCCGCCAGCCGGGTTGCCGATCTGTTTTCTTCCTCTCTCTTGGCCGCCAGCTCAAAACCCCTCTACAGGAAAAGCCAAGAAGAAAAAACTTTTCAAACGACTGAAGCGCGACACCTTAGTAGAGCGACCCACTAAACACTTCCGTGTTTACGCACATCTGACGGTAGCTGTTTCTTCAAGACAGCCCTCCCTGGACCATTCCTACTGACAGAGCTTACGAGAGCTACAACTCAGAGCAACCTGGAAGCCTGCCAGTAAGGGAGTATAAACAGAGAAGTCTAGATCCCGCAGTTTCTCAGATACTCTGGATCCTCCAAACTCCCGCTATACGGCAGCTCGATCAGAGAGAGGTCGGCCGGGACAAAGAGACAAGAAAATGGAAAGGACCGCAAAAGACCACCCCGCGAAGAGTCGGCAGGACCGACAACGCTCGCCACGCTGAGATTTTCTCATTTGTCTTCCTCAGTCCATCCCTAAAATGCTAAGCAAGGCATACTTCCGCTAGCATTCCGCCAATGTGATTGTGTGCGCGCACGCCGTCACCAAGTTACACAAAAGTCACCGAAAATTACCCACCTGCTCCTCGGCTAATCTTCTCGCCTTCTCTTCCTCCTCTCGCTCTCTCTTGAGTCTCTCTTCGTACTGCTTCCTGTGCATTGACCGGTAGTCGCTCATGGCCTCCTCGATTGAGCTTTTGACTGCGTCATTTCCTTTCCCCGGCTCCGGTTTCCAAGCTGCGCTTCCTTCCCTATCGTGTGTAGCACGATCCTCTCCTGTCGGAGCCCCGGGTTCCCCTGCGGACTGTGCTCTCTGGCTGTCATTATTAAGGGTACCTCCATGACTCCTCTGCAACGCTACTGCTTCACTGAATTCCTCGCCGTACCTCGAGGCGCTAAGAGCTTCACTTTCGTCGGTCTTCTCTGCGTGATCGGTCCTTTGCCTGCTACCACTCCTAGTTCTCTCCATCGTGTATGATAAGTGGGAAAAGCGCCGATCAGTTCTTTTCGACCGAGATTACCCGAAAAGACCAACAACTTCCGCATGTATTATTCTTGTACTCGTGTTTGCACAGTCGAGCTTGTCCTATGCATACAAGCTCCAGCGAAGTTGCAGGGATACAAAAGCGTGGGTGGCCAGCCGCTTCAATTTCAGCTCGTGTGTCCACGAGGCAGTGCCTTCTCCAGTCCGCTCAGCACTAGATGAGGTGGCGCGAGTTTGACAGCTACTCGGAAAACGTTAACGGTACAAGCAGGACAGAGCCGGGATGCGCTTGATCCACCGTCAAGAAACTGGTGTCCTCGCGGCTGCGCGTTGGCAGGTTGAGTAGAGGATCAAGCGCGCGATTGGTGACTATCCCAAGCGGCCCGCCAAGCGAATGCGCCTCTCCGAGGACCAGAGTATCTATGTTGTCGCGAGCCGTCCTTCAGAAGGCGATCTGGAACGCAAGTCAGACGAGGAAGCGACTAAAGGTCCTGGTCGAAGCCGAGAAACTTCGGAGAGGCGCGGTGTCCAACAGAGTGACTTGAGGCAGACGCTGATGCACGGCATTGGCGGTGCTGCATGAAACACCTGGGCTGGGCCTTTTGTTTCCGGATCTTGTAGAGCTGACCGATCCCGAAGCACTCAGAAAGAGCACACGGCAAGAGAACTGGAAATGGCAAGAAACGTGGTACTAGAGGCGCAACCCCCTGGAGCCGAGGAAAGTCGAATGTTACGGGCTGTTAGAGCATCACTTGCGAGAGAAGCATAGCATTTCTGTGGAACCTTCTTGAGCAAGAAATCGAGGTGCGTACGAACGAAGGCCACTGCGAGACATGTGATTCCGAGACAGTCGCACTCCCACCAGTGTTGCAGACAGAAAGAAGGACGAAAAATCCAACGCCCTTCTTACAAAACCAGAGCACTCGGCTCCTCCGAGAGGCGGAAGTAATAAGCGCAGGTAAAGAACCGTGCCTGGCTCGTCAGGGGTAGTGAGAAGACAGAGTCCCCGCGGCAATCTTGAGGCAGCCCTGCCAGTACGGAACAGGGACAAGTTCCGCTGACGGTGTCAACCCCAGAATCCACGGTATCAGAATCGTGTTTCGTTCGGCTACGAGCGAATAGCAGAGGGTCGACGGCACGAGACGTGAGCAGCGCCTGGGAACGTAGGACTTCACTGCTTTGCAGAGGGACACGCAGGAAACTACACTTGAAATGGAGAGACACAAAGCAACGACCCTGAAGCCCAACGCTTGAAAAGAGGAGCAACGGGCCGACACACGCCTGGTTTGAAGACATAAACTCCATGCAGTATACAGCCGCGGGTACGCGAACCAAGGACAAAACCCTGGGTATACTTCTCTTTGCACGTTTTCTTTCCTACAAACCTATACTTCCGAGATGCTTGTCTCGACAGAACCCTAGCGCCGTCTGGTGTACTGAGAAACAGGAGAAGAGAAACTGAAGGGCACGCTTCGATCCCGCCAGAGATTGACTGTGAACGGTTCGACCGATCACACGCGCTTGAAACAGCGCTGCCGCCATGCACAGTCACTTGCTGGGAAGTCGTCCCCTAGAGGGTCCGAAGGGACACAAAAACGATAGTTGACACTAGTGACTCACTACAAAAAACAGTGTTTGCAACCAAGAAGGCAGAGAACTCGGAAATGCGTCGTACCTGCTCCGACTTCCTCCGAGGAGAGGCGAGCACGCTTGCTGGCTTACATCGCCACCTTCCACAGCTGCCGCTGGAAGGTTTTCCTACGGCGCGAAGCAGACCCACTCACAGGACACACGAGGCTAAAGCTTTGAATGACAACCCGCCGCCTGGCGTCGGAAAAAAGCTTAGCAGTTGTTAGTATTCCTGGCACACACATTTGAAGCTGCTGCGCCCGGCGTTGTAAACAGGTTTGTTTCGGAGGCCGGTGCAGGCTGGCAATAAGTCCCTACACACACGGGGGCCATGTCCGGAGGCGAGTCACTCAGTGCACGAAGATGGAAGTATGCAAGATAGGCCATTTCGCCCTCCTTCATGGACTGTGGCCACTTGACTATGGTCTCCGTTTCCATTAGGATGGAACCTTCGACTGGTGACTGTCGTCTGCTTGTCTGCTTGGCTTGCGACTGCGATTCAGCGAAGACTCCGATTCTCCGGTGACCTTGCGGAACTGCAGCAGTACTCCTAAGAAGAGAGGTGGCCACGTCGTTTTTTGTTTACTTTGTCGCACAGGAGCAATCTATTCATTCGTATCTTTTCTGCTCCTCAGCAATGTCGGTGGGTTGTTTGCCGTTGCCACACCGGAAAGCCAGCCAGACGGGCTTCCTCACTTTCTAGTTCTTCCTGTTTTTCGCTCTGACTCGCTCGTGGCGTGAGGTCAGCGAATGCTGTCGCCTTCTTCTCTTTGTTTATGAGGACCCGAAACTGTCGGGTTTCTATGGTTTTTGTCTGCTACTAGCTGGGGAAAACCATGACGACTTTTCTGTGGCCATGGAGCGGCCTGTAGAGACATCACGGAAAAGCATATTGACACCGGCGCGCTTCGGTGACAGCGCGCTGACGCGACAGTCAAGCGGAAGCGCCCGGGGAAGGTGTGCACTGTTTTCCGTCGTGCTGAATTCATTCCGATACCTTTGCTGACTGCACGACCACAGCTACTAGCCCGACCTTCAAATCCTTCATCGGTTTTGTTCTTTTCGTGTTGCTGACGTCCGGAGCCCCGGGCCTCTTCTCTAGTTTCGTGGCCCTGGCCGAGCTGTCGTAGAAGACCGCATTGACGCTTCTTGACCACTTTTCGCGCCCAGTCCTCGTAGGTTGCTTGGGGTGCATGGCGCTGACCACTAGGAACGTTGCTCTCGTGAGCACTCGGACGAGACCCAGGCGCAGCTGCATGTATGTGGCGACCGTCTTCCGCTCCTGCCAAGGTGTCTCTGAGAGGCACGTGCTTGAGTTCAGCCTGTTTTTGCTGTTGCGGCTACAAGACGGAGAGAGGGGGGTCGCACGTTTTGAAGATGCCTTCCCAGCGTCCCTTCCTCACGGAGAATGATACTGGCATTTATGTGTGCCCCCCTATACCCCCTACCGGCCTTGAGGCTTCCCTGCCTTCCGAGCGTCCTTGTGAACGTCCTTCGATCTTTTGTTCCGCTTTAATGTCTGCTTTCTCTCTCCCTCCACGACTACCTTCTTTGAGCCGAGAGGCTTCCGCTGAAGGAGTGAGCGAGCTCCGCGACAGGATCGGCCCTTCGAATAACCGTTCACCTACTGTGGAGGAGTTTTCTTCCGAGAGTGACTGCTCCATCGCTCACTTTTTCTCGCCTCGACCAGACTCCGCGGGATCCGCTGGCGTGATGGAGTTTCGTGAAGAGGACAGACAGGCATCAGCTTCTCTGGTGTTTTCGTCGCTATCGCCTTCATTGTCACCCTCTTCTTCTGCCTCTCCTCGCGTCCACAGTATGGCGAAAGGGGATGCTCACGAAGACGACGGAAATCGGACAGGGAAGAAAGCCATGACGAGCCGTCTGGAAAAGAAAATGCGCACCGTAGACGGCCACGAGGAGGGAGAGGAAAATGAACTGTTCAAGTCGCCTCTGCAGTCGTTTTCCGTGGGGAGTGGTGAAGAGGAAGCGGGGCCGCCGGATCTAGACAAGCACCGATTTCAGGTGCCTTCCGCGGCACCAGCCGCCAGGGCCGGCTTCACTTCGCCCATTTCATTCGGAAGCTCCTCCTCGTCTTTTTCTTCACCCATCCCGTCTGCGTCTCCTGATTTTCTGCGTTCTGCTCCCTTAGAATCGTGTCCGTCGACTCTTCCGCCGGCAGCGACCCAGCCGCGGTGCGAAATGCTCCCGGTCCGTCGAGCGGCTACATCAAGTTACACTATCCCGACTTTCGGACAGCCAGCCTCCGGGCCTGGCGATACTTCGGCTAGCGGTGTCGATTGTTTCCCAAACCTCGTTTCGCCTCGGACTTCTTCCACCCCGTTTTCTTCTCCGCCGTTTCGTGGCGATGGCCCTTCCTCCCCGCATCCCGCACCCGCGTTCACGCACCATAGGCGAGTGCCGCCTGTGATCGCTCCCTCGGAAAGAAAGAATTCCCCTGTTACTTCTCGCTCTTTTTCGTCGCTTCCCTGTGCAGCCCCTCTTGTTGCTTCGGTCTTTGCTGGTGCTCAGGCGCCGCCGGCGTCCCCCTCTCCACTCCCGGCCTTGACCTCCTCGGACCCACGTTCTCCTTGGAGAGCGGTTGCTCCCTTGGTACACCGCGTTGGGTTCGCGTCATCTACTCTGTCGTGCTCGTCTTCTTCTCTTGATTCTTTTTTAGCGGAGAGCAAATTCAAGGAGAGTAGGAGGAAGGAGCTTCTCACTGGTGCCATCTCCTCTGTCGTGCAGTCTAGAGAATACGAATCTGAAAGCCCAGAGAGCCATGCTGGTAGCGGGACGTCATCAGATCTTTTCCCACCTGCACTCTCTTCGCCATTTTCGTGTTCGTATCTTCCTTCGTCTCTAAAATCGCCACACTGCTCCACTTCAGCTGTGACTTCTTCACCAGAGGTGAAGGCATCGGTGCGGGACTCGAAAGTAGGGGCTTCTGTGGGTTTCTCCCGCAAATATGAAGTGGACACGGAATCTGCATTGCGGCACGAGATGGCGGATATACAGCAGAGAGTAGATACGCCGGATCCGACCAATAATAATACTGAGGATTCAACAAGGCCAGATTCCCATGGTTTATACTCGCGTCTACATTGTCCTTCCTCGGTTGAGGAGCAGGCGAAAGGCCCACGTTGTGCTGCTGCCACAGTCGAACATTCGGAGGCTTTGCAGTTAACCAGCGAGGGTCTTCGTGAAGGCGTCTGTCTGGCTGTTACTCCCCTTTGGCCGTCCGTTGACAACGCGGCGAAGGGCCTAGCTTGTGTGTCCCCTGCATCTTCAGGATCAGGAAGCGAGCGCAGATCTGACTATAACGTGGATATAGAGGCGTCTTCAGCGTTTCTCAGTTGCTCTCCTAATCCGTCTTCAAGGTGTTTTTCCAAGCGGAGTCTGGTTCTGGCAGGCGCCGTGTCCAGGCCCTTTACGGGACATGTCGAAGGATCAGAGAAAGCTGTGGACGTTGTCACACCGCGAGAAGAGAGAGCAAGCAGTACGGAAGAGGAACCGAGAAAGACACCTGAACGCGGAGGTATGCTGATAGAGGAAAGTGTAGGCTGTTGTGAGAAACAGACTGCATGCAGTTCGAGTGAGGAGGTTTTTTCCGATCCAAGGAGTCCTGTCTCCTCTCTGCGTAGGCTTGCTTCACGCCTTGGTGTTTGCGCACTCTCTCCTCTTTTTCCCAGAAAAGATGAAAGCGAAGACCAAGAGGAAAAGGAGGTGATCGGCGAAGATGCCCTCTCTCTCGTTGGAACGGAAGGGGGACGAAGAGTAAGCGATGAAAGGAGAGAGGTTTGTTCCAGTCCTCGCCCTGTCTCGTTGCCCGGGAAGGAGGTTGGGTCTCCACTCCAGTCTCCTTCTTGCTCTTCCCCCTCCTGTTCTGCGTCTTCTTCCCTTTCATCTCCCCTGTACGGCTGTTCTCGGAAAGAGACACCTGCGAAGGATTCTCTACAGGAAAATGTAGATATCTGCGCAGCTACCATATCTCTTCCTCTCTCGCGACGAACCGTCTCTCCGCAGACTTCTCTCCGTCTGCGGCGTCTTGCTTTGAAAGTTTCACCTCTTGCACCAGATTCTGGCGCAGAACGACGTAGCGAGGTGGAGGTCCTGCGAACGTCTCGTGAGAACGCCACCAGCCTGAACTGTGATGTTGTTGAAGACGAGCAGGAGACAGCCGTGGAATTCCTTCTACAGGGACACGGAACGCTGTGGTCGGATTCCGAATCTGTACCTAACGCCGACGCAACTCTGCTGACCGGCGTGGGAGATTCGGCAGGTGGGTCCGCTTTGGACAGGTCCATTCAGGAGAATGAAAGGACTTCACAACCTTCGGTGTCACAAGCAGCGAACAGTGAGATCTTTCGCTCAACAGTAGGCCAAACGGAAAGAGAAGTACCTGAGAGGCTTGGTAACGGATCCGACCGAGGCGGAGAATCGCGTGAAGAAGTAGATACACGGAGGAAAGAAAGCGCAGCGACACAGGTGTTCCTCGGAGAAGTGCGGAACAGGCTCGAACGTTACGGACTTGAAAAGGGCAGTCATATTCCGACACAAGGGGAGGAGGCGAAGGCAGAGAGTGAAGTCAGATATGGACAAAAAGACGATCCGGGGTTTCTAGCGGCAGCCGTCTCGCTGTATCCCTCGCTGCTATGTCCCGCTGAGGAAAGACCCTTGCAGCGTATAGAGACCTCGCCTCCTGGCTGGGTTCCGGTTGTGTTCCGCGTCTTCGATACGGGGGGCAGTCTTTGTTGTTCCTGTCGACGAGCACTGCTGTCTCCATCTGAAACCAGGGCGAGCAAGGGCGGAGACAGTGCCAAGAACCGTGTTGCTCCCCCCCGACTTTCTGTCTACTCTGCGCCTGCCATCTGTATAACGAGTTCCCCCTTCTCTCCCCCCGGTGTCTCCAGCTCCTTTTCTCCGTTCTATACAGCCCCACGTAGAACGATTGGTTCAGTGAGCGAATTAAAACGGATCTGTCCTGATCCCCCATCGCGCTTGTCTGGTATTGTACCTGCGGCACGATCTTCATCACGCCTTTCCAGGGGTTCTTCATGGTCAGCTTTATCCGCACGTCGGGCCGCTGACGAATCCACGCCTCGGGCTCTTCCCTCGATAGGTGGCCCCGAAGACGAGAATGGGTGTTGTGCTCCCCAACAGGCAGCGTCTCTCGTGACTGAATGTGCAAGTGCCCCACTTGTCGCTGTACATGGGTCTGAGTCCGACAACTGTTCAGGTACAGGCGGGACATCCGGAGAACCCCCGGAACGCTGTTCCTGCAGTGCGCTGTATGTTGTCGGGAGCCATAGGCTGCTGGGCTGCTGGAATCAGAGAAGTGGGGTAAGGCTGAGAACAAGTCCTGGACTGTACCCGTACTACGTGTCTCCTCCCGTGTTACTGCCACGTCACATTCAGGCGATCGGGTACAAGTTCGCTAGGCTTTCGAGACCGTATCCCTGCTCGTCTTCTGTTTCGGTCTCGCCGGCTTTCGTGAAGGAAGACACACCAGACTTTCATTCGCCGCCCCGGACAGAATCTGTTTGCCACGAAGCGAAGGCAGGGACAAAAGTAAAGGACAAAGATGGTTGGTCCATTCTCGTCGGTGAAAGACATGATTCTTGGTTTACTTTTCGCTCTGAAGGGTTGGCACAAAGAGAACAGCAGCAAGCAGAACAAGGAGCCTGGCAAGTTGAACTCGTCAGTGGAGAACGGCGACTGAAACTGCCCCACGCGGCCGCTGTTATCTCTCACACCTTTGGTACGGGATACACATTGCCGTAGTTTACTGTTCCTGGGCTGTGATACGTATGGATATAAAAACATTTATGATGTTGGGGAAGGGCGCCGCAATAGAGTCAGGGGCTCTCGTGCCCAAACTCGTTTGGCGCTAGTGCCACTTGGTATGCATGTCTACAGCGACTCGCCAGGAAACAAGTACGTTGGTGTTTCACCTCTTTTTCCTCCTCTTCTAGTGTGGTGAAGTCTCAAATTTGTGTACTTCGTTCTTCCGTGTATGGCTGCCTTCGCGTCTGCGTCTCGACCAGCCACCTCCTTCAGTGAAGTAACGGGTGCAGTAGCTTTCCAGCTTGCCCCTGTACATGTTTCCTGCTCCTCTGGGTGGGCTCCGGCTATAGAAGTTGCTTTTGAGGGGTTGCTGAAGATCGTGTCGCCGCTCTTGAACCCGGAATATCGGGGATGAAGACTGCAAAGCCTTACAATAGGGGGGTGAGTCCCGTCTTCATACTGTTTCCAGGCTTTTTCCGAGTGGGTCTCTGTACCTAAGAGTGTATCTATGTGGAGCTGCCGGTTTGTACACGCTAAATCTGTATCTCTATGCACACACATGCGTCCACACTTGAGAAACTAGACGGAGAGAGGAAACTCTCTTTGGGGTATTCGCTGTGGCGCCTGAGGGCAATTTTGGGGTCTGCTTATGCTTTTGTGTCCAGGAGTCAACGACAAGGGGATATCGAGATGCGCGACCCAGACAGAGTAAGTACGGCCTGCGTGCCCCACCGACCAGCGATCTCGGCTGTCTGTGAATTCATACATTGTGAGCGGAGGGGATCACGGTGGCTGTCCTGACTTCTTCGTGTGTGGTGGTGCTTCGATCCCGTATTCAGCGTAATCCTTTCCGCGAGATCCCGTGTATATGTTCACTGCAGTGGTTACCCATGTTGACACACGTGGTTGCCCGTGCAAGCGTGAACACGCGGGACGGTGCACACTTCGTCGTCCGGTGCGCTCTCTCGTAATTCTAGTTAATTGTTGCCGGTGTTCTCGGCAGACGCCTGGAGGCCGGGGCAACTGATGAAAAACGCGCCGAACGTGCCAACCCTCCGGGAAAGACTGCTCAGTCGATTACCATATAGCTTTGAAGGAGTCCTTTCTACGGCTAGCTTTAGGCAGACAACGTGTGTAGGGTACATCCGCATGCAAGTCTGAGTATGCGCATTTGTGCGTCATACCGAGTCTGTGCACGTAGACCAAGCGTGCGGTAGTGAATTACGTCAAGCCGTAGCAGCGTGCGCAGTATATACAGTGCGCTGTGCGTTTGTATGAACCCGTACGCATGATGTATGGTGGTATATGTAGAGAACGCGAGTATATTACCCACACATGCACTTGTGGGCAAACGATTTCGTGACTACGAGTTTGGTCAGACTGGTGTACGCTCGTGTGCATTCCATAGTTCAACGTTCACGAGGTGGACTCATTGTGCTGTTCTTTTGTTTTTTCCTGCTTTCATCTGCCTTCGTGTCACAGTTTGGTTGAGGCACTGTCTTTGTGTCTGGGGAGTTCTGACTGGAATGTACCTGTGTTCCTTCAAGGAGGCCGATGGTATCAAGTGGAACGTCCTGATCCGTCGTTTTTCACAGGGAAGAAAGGTATTTGTTTTCCCTCTTCACCGCGAGGAACCCGACAGACCAGAGGAGGAACGGTGCCTGAAAGAAGTTTGATAGCTTCTCTGTGGCATGTTCTGCTCTTCGGCTTTCCTTCCCGGTGGATTAGTCTATCCCCTCCTCCTCATGCGCACGAACCGGAAACTCCGCCTTCTTCCTTGTCTCCTGAATCTGCTCATCCTTCATGCGTTGTTGCCAGTCAAGGCTTGTTGATCAACCGGGATTTCGCGAGATCCGCAGGACAAGCAGACGCAGTTGAAGAGTCTGAAGCTTCTACAAAAGAAACATGGGAGAAGAGTGAGTTCTTCGGTTTCTTAAGTGCTACGGCTCCACGGCGGTCAACTGAATCGCCTGAGAAAAGCGTCTCACAAGCCGCGAGGGATGTCGCTTCAAAGAATATCAACGAGGCGGGATCGTCAGCACTCTGGGAGAGAGAAGCTGATCAAAGGGACAAGCAAGCACCAAAGTTTACCGCGGGGTCCTTTACCTGGTGTGGAGTGGTTGCACTGCGGATTGCCGAGCTTCTGCTGCGGGGAGATCAGGAACTATACAAAGTTACGACGGGTGAGAAAAGTTTTCCTGTTTCTGCGGTCGTCTCACATCTCTTCACATATATATATATATATGTATATATCCATGGCTATCGCCGGCTGAAAGAGGAAAGTCATCTTACTGGGGATCCTTGTTGACACGCTATTCTACGGGGCGCAGTGGTTTGCTTCTGGATAGCCCTTTTCGTTCCGTCTGCTCTTGTCGCCGCCCTCTGCAGTCGGGCTTCGTTTGTCGTCTGCATCGTACAGACACCATCGTGGCTTCAGATACCACCAGCACTGGTTGAAAAGCACGGAGAACGCATGTCAGCAATGCGATGGCTGTTTTCTTCGGCCGCACGGTGGCCTGGCTTTCCACTTGGCTTTTTTCATTTCCTTGGCCATATTGTGTGTGTCACACGGTCTGTGCTTTCAGACGCAGACAGCAAAGCTCTGCCATTCGTGCAGATGTAGGAAGAGAAGTAAATCGAAACAATTCTCCACAATCTCTTAGACTTGAGGGGCTTGCAACAAGAGTGGAAGACCGGGCTTGCAGAAAGAGTAGGGTACGAGAAGCAACTTCTGATGCCTTGTAAAATACCGAGCTGTCTTCCCTCTTCATACATCGCCCTCAAAGTGGTATCTCCCAACAGACTTCAGTCACTAGAAGAGTCCTCACGCAGACGACGATGGACGAAGCTGAATGAGAGGCGTTCTTTCCTGTTCACGTTATACGTTCCCTCAATTGGAAGAACAACCTCATAACAGCAGTGCGTCGACATGAAGTGTTCATCTTTACGCACTGTCAACTTGCTAAAGTGACGAGACGGTAACGGCGCTTTTAGGTGACATATCTCACTCCAGGGACGGAAGGTTTCTCCTTTCAGCTTTGTTCCGCCTTGCTGACTACGGTGTCCACCGCTTTAGAAAATGAACAAAGCTGTGAGACGCGTGTGCTATTTGAAGCATATTGGATGGCTCGGTATTCACGACGACAATCTCTTGTACTCCGTTTTGTGTACCTGAGCTATAGCGAATTTTTTCTTGTGAAAGACGTCGTCGTTTTTAGCAGATCCGAAGACACGTATCAAGTACAAAAGGGATTACACAGGTATTCCTGTTTTGCTGCAGCTAGGTTCTGGTCCCGAGACCCGTCGTACGACTGGATGAGAAGGAAGGGGGAGGAGCAGACGAAAGAGCAGACGAAACGAAGAAACGTGGAAGGGCCGGTGCGGTGGCGGTGTATTCTTATTTCTTGGATTCACCGTTTCCCATGAAAGATACTTGGTTCTGAAACTGCAGCTTTGCACCCCTCTTTTCTTGCTTTTGACAAGCGCTCCTATTCTTTGACAATACCAGGGACACCGCGTGGAACCGCTCTGATTTGATCCTGTTTTCCGTAGTTTTGGCGTTGACGTAAGAGCAAGGACAGCGTTCGATATTGAAATGTTGTGAGCACAGTCCCTGTCGAGAAAGACGTTAGAATAGTTGTCTCACTTGGCGCGGCTACCTTTAGAGAAATCGCTGTGCGGTGAGGAGCTCCGCGTCCTTTCAAGAGGCATGATTTAGAAAAGAGGGCAGTCGGAAGGTAGGGTTCGCTTAACGTTTCTGACACGGACAAGGTACACCACAACGGGTTTTGCTCCTACTGACTGTTTCTCTGAAGCAATAAAAAAGAAGCCCCGTGAAGGCCACAAAGTCTCTGTTTGTGTCAAGAAACAAAGTGTTTATGCATGGGCCTGATCGGTCTCCAGTGTGGTGCTCGCAGGGGTGGAGCGGAGGAAGAGGACTACCGGCAATGTAAGAACAAAGTATTTTACTGTGAAAAACAAGTATTAAGCGGTGCGGCAGGGGACCAGCTATACGGCTGACAGAACACTTCTTCGGACTGTGTCGTTTTGTCTAGCTTGCGGAGAATACTTGTGAAGCCATATCGGTGACGCTTAGCTTCCCGGAGAAATCATTGAACAGGAGCTGCGATTCACTTAGTGGCGCATGGTGACGCTTCTGTAGTAGATACGATTCTGGCGATCAGTTCTCAGAATGGACTGCTCGCACTTCAAAATTGACTCAAAGCTGCATGTACTCATGCTGGCTGTGAAACCCAACAAACCAGCAGGTACGTAAAACCACAGGTGCACACGCATCCAAACAAAACTACGCACTGAATACGACACCTGCAAAAAGAAAACTAGTTCACGCTGGTCTAAGGTAATTTAGTGCTGGACCCCGCACGCAGTGCCGTATCCTCTGTGTGCGTGTGCCTTCTGCTTGCGAGCCTTGAGCGAAGGAATTTTTGCCTGCTGTCCACCGTGAGCGACAACAAAGGAGGCGTGTTTGTCAATTAGAAGCAGTCTTTAGCATGTGTTCCACGCCAGTGGAACACGGCTGTTCCGCGTCTATCCCTGGGCGTCTTCATTGCAGCAGGCACATTCCCATCCGCTACAGCCGACCCGACCTGTCTTTTCTATTTACGGGCACATTCTACTCGTCTCCACGCAGCTCCAGGTATATGTACGAGCAAAGTGACCTCACGAAGTTCCATACTGCAGCGAAGGATCGGAGAATCTGCGCCTCTAACAAGAAAGCGCCAGTCTCGTCTCCACCCCAACAATACACAAGTGCCCCATGTCTGTCTGCACACAACCGGAATAATCCTCCATGTGCCACTGTCAAGTTGGCACAGAGAGCAGATGGGCTAGGCCCACAAAAACGGCGAAAGACGATACAATACTGCATTATTCTCAAACCCGATGTCTTGTTCAGGCCATGTGCCATACGCAGCACAGCCATTCTGAAAAAAACTAACACACATTTTAAAAAAACACGCACAAAACCAAAAAACTCTAACCGCGAAAAATTTCCACGAGCACGCCTGTGTGCGTGCGACCGAATCGTAACATTTCCGACCCTCCAATTCGGGCAACTGTTGTCAAGTCTTATTTTCCGCACAATGAGAGCAGTCAATGACGCCCTGCGCCTTCACTGCGCAGGTGGCCCATCATTACTGACTCTTCAAGCCGTAATGCTTGTAGCACAAGCGTATCACGTCAGTCCACAGAAAAAACAGAAGACACACTCTCAAAACCGCTGAAGAAAGCAGGGAGATGTGCTCACGCGAAGTTCCCGGTACCCATGGACTTCCAGGACTGCCTGAGGAAGCCCCTGGTTGTGCTCACGCTGTATACAGAAGTTCATGGTGCCGACGGACTTCCACAAGCGCCGCAAAACGAGCTTGAAGTCTGTCAAAGACACAGCACGCTGGCAACTGTACGCCCCGTATAAAGTCGTCTAAATATCCGTAAAATCCGTTCCAAAAAAATGTACCTTCGAAATAAGCAGACCACCTAGCAAACATCGCCTACCGCCACTTCAGCAGACGATCCCGGGTAGGTCGCAAGACACCTCGGGTATGAACGCGCATACACTAAGGCAGCAACCACAGCCTGCACGTTGGAGTGACGGAACATACACAGCACACTGACCCCGGAGACGTTGTGACAGACCACTGCAAGAGCAGCCCTGTTAGCCGGATCTGGGACATACTCCCACATGTGAGAACAAAAAAAAAGAAGACCGAGAAACAAAATGGATTGCTACCGGTGAACCGCTTGTGCTGTTAACGTACTCTCTTGCACTTGCTGCCTCGCTTTGCCAGGTCCTCCCCTTTGGAAAAAAATTTACCTCTTATTCTCTTTCCCCTGGCCGGTCCGGTCACATTGTATCCATATGTAGCGGGATCGTATGCATCTCTACGAATCGGAACATACTTTGAAATAAGATCGGAATGCATCATAGTTCACCGTTACCCTACACACGTGCTGTCAGCTGAGGCACCACATCTTTCTTTTGCAGATTTCACCGGTGGCGAGGACTTCAACAGTTCCCTGGAGATCGCCCACCACAACATAGCTCGAACCCAGACAGAAACCGCCACCATCACTACTGCCTCCCATCACAGCAAGTTCAGCTGTTGACGGAGAGGCAGCCATAAAAATCGGTTCCGTTACATATTCTAGGCTCCACGATATTTCCTCTTTCTTCGTCCTCAAGTCATACAAGCTAACGAACCCCTCATATTCTCTCCCTTCCTGACTATGAATCGAACTCGTTCCAGCTTTTGGGTATTCATCCGCGCCTGTCTTCCCACCTCCTACCACGCGATCTACAGAAGCGGGGCCGTCAGTACAGTCTCCCCCTCCCGGAGAGGATTTCGGTCGGATTCCCGCAAGAAATCCGAACTGGACAGCCGGATCAAAAACCCCACACAAAGGTTTTTTCTGCTTTTTCTGTACAGAACGTTGGTGCTCGACAGAGTGCTCAGTTTCCTCTCCGCCCACTCTCCTCGCTCTTGAAAAATGATTCGACTGATGCAACGACATGTCACCGGAAGGAATGCCGTTGCTTTTGCCCCGCAGATCCCACAGCTGAACAGGGAAGCATGGAGATGGCAACCCAACGCAGTAAGGAGACAGGGGAGGGGCTGCGCCCATGTCTTGAAAATATCCGTAGGAGCAACCAAATAAGGAATCTGAGAAAGCTGATGAAACCCCTGTAGCCATACTTGTGATATCAGAAAAGTCTGAAGAGGAAGCACACTCGAGGAAAGCGGCTGCAGAGCAGTCCGAGACGCCACAAGCCTGCACTGGTGCATTGCCAGGTGTGTGTACACCCCAGACTGGGCCACAACGCTGAGACGGGAGACGGAGATCAAAAAGTAGCAGAACACCATCTTCATTTCCAGAAAGAAGTAAATGTCGATGCATCGAAACTGCTGTGACTTCTCCTTCATGTTCGTCAAGAACTTGCTGAAGAAGAAGAAGAGAATTCGAAGACGAAGAAGAAGCAGAGGAGGAAAGCAGGGACGCCACATCCCACACCCGAACCGTAGCGTCTGACGACGCCGACGCCAGTAGATGCAGCGTAGGGTTGTATGCAAGTGCCAGGACACTATCTGCGTGGCATACTTGCCGACTAAGAGGTCGAGAAAGAGCTAAACCTGAGAGAAGAGCAGAGCTCTTTCTATTGGCAGGGGCCGGAAGAAAAGAAGACGAACCAAGGGCAGACCCGGGTGCTGCAGTTGCCGACGTTTCAGAGTCTTTGGGAAAGGAAGTTCGTGCAGCAGTGGAAGCGACAGAATTTAGCGAAGGGCGAGTCCGAGTCGTAGAGATTGATTCTTCCTCTTCCGATTCAGAAAGACGAGAAGCTATAAAGGGGTCTAGCTGGGGTGTATGGACAGCGTGCAGTGCAATGCTCCCATCAAAAGCCCCAACAGCAACGACGTCGTTGCTTCCTACAAACGTCGTACTACAGAGCGGAACAGAGCTTAGGCGGTACACTGCTAGAGAGCGCAAGGCAGATACATCGACAGAACGAGAATCACCTTCTCCCTCACTGTTAGGCGCTTCTTGTGAGCTCATGATTCCTACTCCCTCGTCAGCAAATCTACAGCCTCCATCGATACAGCCGGCCCCCGCCCTTTTTTCACTCTCCAGCAAGGAATGTCCTTTTACTTTTTCTCCCCCTGCCGCTCTGTCAAACGCCCTTAAATCCACCTCGTCGGCCGAATGCAACGCTCCGGCATTCTTCTCTTTTTTAGAGAACTTCGCTGTGAAGCACTTTTGCAAAGCCTCGCCCAAATGGAGACACGCCACGCTTCCATCTTGTCCAATGCAACAGGCTGTACCGCCCCACACAGCTAGTCCTGTTGCCGATGCTCTACTCTGGCACCTCCGGATAGAACAATGGAGAGACGGACATTTCCGCTTGTCCCTCTCAAGCCAGCACGTCCACGGCGACGAAGTGACGGATAACGGCGGCGTGCGGAGAGCCGGCGATGTTTTCAGACAAGCACCTTCCGGTGCCCGTACAGCGGGGAGTCCCTGAGGGTCAGTGCGCGTGTTCCCGGAGGACGCCTTCTTAGATATATCGCTTACTGATGTCCGTGATAGCCGATCGGTAGTTACCTGGATTTCAGAATGACCAGATGCACTTGTGTTCCCTCGGGAGCCAGGCCGCGCTGCCGAGGTAGACGCTGAAAGGGTACATGACGCTGCAGCAGTTCTCAATAGAGTAGCAGTCTCACCTGTCGGCTTAGCTGCAGAATGAGAGGTAGTATATTCAGGCTGACTGTCTGTGGAACTCTGAGCACTTGAACGGTGGGTGTTTTGGAATACCGCCTGCGTATCCGGATTGCCTGCAGTCTGACGGTTACCCGGTGTCTGGGAAGTCGTCTGAAGAAACGAACGAAAAAACCCGCCTGCCGAAGTAGAGAGCGAAGCAGCAGAACGTAGCAACGACGAGGCACCCTGGACTGTATAATTGCTGAACGGCCTCTCGACTACTGGCGCTCCCACTAGATCCTTCACCAAGTGCTGATTGTGGTGCATGTACACAAACCACGGCATATCACCCCACATGCTCGAGCTACGCAGGCACATATTTGGGGAATGAGGCGAAGCGGAAAATGATGTTGCAGTAGACGACGTTGGTGTCGGAGACCCCGAGACCTGTCCACAGGCCTGCGCCCATGCTGCGGAATCAAATGGAGGACACGCCAGCCTGTAGCACCAGAAACACGCAATACAGACATCTATACATCGGACATACCGTGAAGTGCACGACATTCGCTTATACGCAAGTCTGTTCACCCGCTATTCGCAAAGCGTTCCTACAAAGCCCGATGAAACAAAGGGTACTAACTATAAACTACGACTATTATCTGATGAATCATCTACAAATGCACCAATTTCTTCCTCAACCGAACGAAGAATGGACACACAGCATGTAAAGAGGGAAAGGCACACGCGAGCAAAGAAAATGGTAAGCATTCTGGGATGGAGCAGCAACCAGTACGGCCCCTTCGAAGTGTCTGACACCAACGAAAAGGAATAAATGAGTACTACTGCAATCCAGCTAAAAACCGAAGTGCTATCGAGACATACATGATACCTGATTGCCGGTGAATATATACACGTGAAAGAGAATCTGAAGGGTGAGGAACAGAAATGTCCGTGGCTTGGTTGTTTTGGCATGCCCCTTGCCCCTGCAGCCGAGGCAGCGCAAATGCACACAAAAAGCACTGGACAAAAGATTATAATCAAACAATCAGGGCAGTTCCTACGATCCGTATACTTACCTCATAGGATGTGGTTTATTGAACAGCTGAATCGGAGTTTGACCGAACTCCTGTAATTGCACTTGTAACGCACTTGGTTGTAACTGTGCAAGCATATCCATAGCGGCCTTAGGTAGTGTGGCTCTCTGAGCCCCCAGAGGACAGCAACTGCCTGACGCAGCAGCTGCTGCTGCATTGGCGTAGGTGAGAGGGTGGAAAACATTGTGCGCAAGCCGGGCAGGCTGCAAGAAGAACCGACCAGAAACCACGACAGAATATTAGTGAGCCACACGTCATTCATACCCACGCCACCTCCGCCTACATGCAGTAGTAGCATTGTGTTCATTATTATGGACGAACTTAGTCGATGCCTTGTACACCGGAGTGAGCGCCATAAGGTAACACAAAGCGATGAATGCTAACTCGATAGGCACTTGATCCGAGTTTCTCTCAAACGTCTTGATGTGTAACACATACGTGGGAGTAGGCACTCAACACGCGGAAACGGCAAGCCTGGTTCTGCCAGTCTTACCTCCCCAGTCTGCTTGTATCCGAAGATAAGGTCGATCCAGTTGTGAATATTTTTACTCGTCCAAGTCCCTTCTAACGCTTCTCTTAAATGTAACAGGAACGAGGATGCATCTCCCCGCTCTCCACCCCTCCCGCCACCACCCACTGCGTTCCGAACTTCGCCTCCCTTTTCAAAGAGAGGAGACTCCGAATGCGAAGTCACGCCACTCCCAGTCGAATGCGAGCTCTTTTCTCTCCCATGAGTGAAGTATGGTGGTCGTGTCTCCTGCTGACCTGCTGCCTCGGATGAAAAATCAGTCGCTTCTCTCGGCGTGACACGGAACTTGGCTGGAGGCCACGGAGGCAGCTCCACATCACCCAGAGGGACGGGGAGCTGCTGGGGTACTTGCGGGAGTGCGTGCGAAGGGGAAGAAGAAGGAAAGAGTGGTAGAGAAGAAGGGAGTGGAGAGAGAAAAACAGACAGCCGATTCAGAAGAAAGGATGGATCATACTCATAGAACTCAGGAATCAGCTCCACAAATGTCGACTGTCCGGTCAAGGCTCCTGAAAAACAGAAAAAAAAAGACCGCAGCCCCAGAACTCTGGTGCGGGGAAAAAACTACAGAAACAGCTTTGTCCCGGGTAGTAATAACGTGACTAACAGGCCGTAGTAACGGGACACAAAATGACCTGTATGCATGTGGCTGCACGTACATCCTCAAGCTTGCATGAGGACAGTCAAATTGTAGAAGATAAACTCGAGAATCATAGAAGCAGTTTCCACGAAGAGCTGAACATTAACAACAAGCACGTCAGCTCGGCCTGAATATGAAGCGTTACACAGCACAACGATAACACCAAAAAATGAAAAAGAAGAGACTCATGAATTAGACGTAGCACAGCAGCTCAGGCGAATGTTTCGCACCAGCCCGCACACCTGCAAAACAGCAGAAACACCGCAATTCACTCTCGACTACATGCAAGACAACGAATCAGAAAGGCGCAGTACGATGCTTGTTTGGTCCTTTACCCTTGCACGCGCTTTGCATACTGTTGAACATGCGCTGCTGCGCATCGAAGCGCCCTCCGTGGAGCCGCAGCTGGCATTCCGGGACTATGCGGACCAGCCAGTGAACCGTGAACGCAGGAGTACTATAATGACTGCCGTACAAGTAAGACACGCCTTCCTCGTCCTCTGTGTCTCTGTCATCTTCTGCTGCTGCAAGCCTGCTCCGATCAGTGTCCCCATGATGATGGAATGATACGGAACCCGTTGAGTCGACCTACACAATCATTAGAGTGATAGCGGACAGAAAAAATCAGGTTCTTTCTTTTGAGGAAGAGCTCTGGAACAGGAACCGTTTTTCAATCCCGCGAGGGGAATGGTCGACTTGTATCCAAACAAACGCGTTGACACGCAACAGCGTGAATCTGTTGAAACTGTGTAGAAACGTCTTTATGTGAGATACCTCCTTGCATAAAAGATCCAACTCTCGGCGACAAGGAACAAACTGCATGAGTGCCGAGAAGTACTCCCGAAAACAGGTAGCCTACCCAAAAAATGGTTTTATCACGATAAAGAGCACAACCTGGCTACCAGCCCAGTGTCGTCTTCTTAAGAAAGGAGGTAACGCGGTGTTGTCGCGGAACGCCACATCCCCCGGTCTGACCTCTGACGAGGGACACGGGAAGGCGGTAGACCTACAACCCGCGAACGTCTCGCCACGACTGGAACACACGGCCTCCAACCGTAAACTTGCTCCGTGTTCCTAAGGTGCTTCTGAAAGAGCGTGAAAAAAATCCCACTCGCTCTGCTGCTGTGAATGCAGGCAAACCTTCTGAGACAGACGGCTGCCCCCTCAACCTCCAGGAATACTATAGAACGCTGATACGACGCGTCTCGTTTTCTCATCACGGTACTGATAAAGTACCAGCCAGCAACAGCTGACAATCTGCCTGACAACATCCCCAGACACCGGATAGGCAATACCAGATGAGGCATGGTTCACCTGGATCTCTTTCATTCGTTTTAGCAAGGCCTGCAGCCGCTGTGGCTCTAAAGCCCCGACTGGTTTGCTGAGGTCACGCATGGAGGACGCATCCTCAGGAGGGACTGCCGTGTCTGTCGCGCTAAACCTGAAGAAACCAGAGAAGGGCTGGGACAAAAAACTGCCGCATGGCCGCACGTAGACCGGACGGAGCAGCGAGCTTTCTCTCCGTTCGCATGATCCACTCTCGCGGACACCACAAATAAATGTATACCCTACGTTGTTCTCAGGGAAGTTCACAAACAGAAGGCGGAGCTACACCACGTGGCAACAGCCTAGACAGTACACAGAATGGCACGAGAAACACGCAATAACAGAACAAATGAGAAACCAACCGGAAACGCCTCCAGCACTTTTCCACAGGGCCGGAAAGGGTCCTTTCCGCGATCTCCAGAGCTTCTAGACACTACAGTACATTTCTACAGGTCCTCCGGCGTAGCTGCTCGGCTGCGATTCTTCTTCTCGCAGCAGTACGAGCGAATGGGCTCATGCTCTAACGTCCTCTGGCAACGCAGCTGCTCGGGAATACAACCGCCGTGAGCAAAGCACGGTCAACAGAAACCCGTCAGCGACCGTGACTCTCCTCTTTCGAAAGTTTTTTCGTGTGAAGAGCCTAAGTGACTCTCCTCTTTCGAAAGTTTTTTCGTGTGAAGAGCGCCCTCCTGGTTACCCGAGATCATCCGCGAGAAGGAAAAACAGAAGTTAAAAAGCCAACTAGCCCCATGGCTGTCTACCGCTCTGAAGGGAGCCTGAAGCAAAGCCTAGACGCCCCGGCACAGCAGAAACTATCGAGGTGCTCCTGAAGTAGATTCTTACCTCATTATGGTCCAAGGAAAGACAGGGTACGCGCTATAGTCAGACTTGCTTCGGCCTCCGAGACAATTCAGGAAATCGAGATAGTGATAGGTCGAAAGCTGCCCGTTTACCCACAGCTGCTGCATGCGCTCCAAATAGTGAACCGATGACTGTACCAGAAAAGCTCTGAGGAAAACAAGCAGCAGAACTTGTCCGCACAACAACAACAATAACGTTGTATACATGCAGATGCGTACATGCTTGCGCTCAGCAACTAACCCAGAAGCTGCCCGTGACTTCTCTCTGTACCAGTGCAAAGTCTATCATCTTCTCACGAGTCTCCCACATCTGCAGTCTCCAAGTCTAAGCGGCTCACAGCCCAAAAGGAATCCATGGTTTGGCACAGAAATATTCACGCCTTGTTCGAAATTGAAACGAAAAGAACTGGCTTGATCTGTTAACATGCCATGAAGGAGGCCTCCGTTTCCCTCAATCCATCTGACAACCTACGCACGAGAATCAGCTCGCGAGGTGAACCTTCAGAAAAGCGTCTGAAATGAGCACAGCAAATCTCTATTCCACCTGTACCAAGGGAAAGCGCCCATAAGCTACGGCTGTATCACGAACGCTCACTCCGGTTTCTCTTTTTGCAAAGCTCTTGCGACTATTTCCCTTTCTTCCGCACTTTCAAACTCAAGAAGAACAAGCTTGTACGGTCGCTTGCTCTTTCCCTTTACCCGCCAACCGCTACCGTGATTTTCATCTCTGAAGCTGCTTCCTCCGGACATTTGGTTCCCGAGATCTTGTGCGCTCCAGGAGACGGGATGGCTCTCAGACAGCGAGCCGAAGCGACCGAAGTGCTGTGATGAGTGGGCAGCACTGCCCGAATATAAAACGAGTTCCAAAGCATTAGGGCGCAGACACTGGATGCGCCGAAAGCAATGAAGAAGCGAACGGATCGGATACGCCTTCGTACTGCTATTGGTGAAATTGGGATGAGGCTGAAAGTAAACAGCCGACGATGTAAGCATCAGGAGTCCTCGATGATGGATGAGTGGTTTGATACGGCGAACCCAGTAGCCTACAAACAGATAACGTCCAGCATGCATTTATGGAAGGCTGCCTCCAAAACGAAGAGTATGAGAGTAGGAAGTAATACATGCATGCATACGCAAGAAAAAATGCATGCTCATCGACGAAAGCACCGCAGGCATACATCGACCAACACCGACCGAAGCGTATATGAAAATCTTGTATATCTCTCAAAAGCAGCGACGGGTAGCTTTGATACTATCCGTAGATGCGCGCTTCCCGTTGACGGAAGCTGTCATCGGAAAGGCAGTCCAGATACACGAACCGACACATCACTGCCTCTTCCCTTCCGCTTTTTGTCTTTGGTGAAAGATAGTCAGAGCATAAACCTCGACTGTCGGACACAACGAAGACAAGCCACACTGCCGCACGCTTGCTGACCGACGTGAAGAGTACGTTTCCTGCGCGAGGAAAAACTAGCGGTCTACAAAAAATATATGCAGACCGCTCACTACCACATGCAAGTAGGATAAAGAGCAACAAACAAATGGCAAGCAGAAAACGTCCCATGGTTAGGGCCACTCAGGATGCCGAAGAAAAATGAGTCACCCCCTTGGGCGATGAGACCAATACAGATGTGCAACGCCTCTACAGACAGACACGGAGAGGCGATTGACTCCACCCTACTAAGAGAACACAGGGAGTCGCCGGTGTAGGCGCCCTCAACAACGGACACGACACACGTTTGCTGCGACGATGTCTCCGTAACAGCACGCCACCTCCGAGCGAAACAGCAACAAAAGTTATCCGCGCGGCAGCGCAAGATACGCGCAAGAAAAAACTCTTCTTCCAGAGATCAAGGATGCATGAAAACGACGTAGACACACAAGCGAAACGCACGGAAACCACGTTCTCGTGCTGCTGCTGTCACTAACCTCCATCCGTAACCCTTCACTCAAAACTGAAAGATGCATGGACGTGACAGACCTTTGTTAGAGGGCAGTCGTAGTTGTTCGCGGTGATCCAGTTCGGAGAGGCTGAATGTCAGGTGCTGTGTCAACACGTGTAGTTGTTCCTGAGCATACTCTTCTACATCAACAATCATCGGAGTTGCTAGGCTGCTGCCTAAGAGATTTGATTTGCCTCGGTCGCCCCCATTGCCAGCCATCCCCTGAGAAAGTGGAGGAGCACATGAGCTCCCCGAAAACCTCGGTCGATGAATATGAGGTATCAGCGGTTTCCCATTATTCGCCCTCCACAAACCATCAATCAACGCAGGCAGGGTCGGCGCGTTCCTCGTCGTTCCTGCTCCCGTGGAAGCGTACGAGGATACAGCGTTACTTGAGGAAAAACCCTCCAAACTTACAAGGAAAAAAAAGACCAGCGGTGAGTCCTGCGACAGGGATGAAGACGAAAGCAAAGACCGCGTCGCCTCCGGACCTACGCCCTCGGCAGCCGATTTCCACCAAGAGGGAACACCAGACTGACCACCCCCCCCGCTGGTGGAAGACACAAGACTACTGTTGTCAAAGAGAGTTGCGGAACTGGATGAGGAAGCCGGTGCCGCACCACCGTACTCCAGGGGGGAAACTGAGGAGTTGGGGCACGCGGAACCCGACCCCACACGTTTACGAAATTCCGGAAACTGCGGAGCAGTTGATGCACAGTCAGCGGTGAAAGGCCGAACACAGCGAGTCTTCCCATTGAACAGCTGAGTAGGAACTCGGACGACTTCAGTTGCCGCAATAAGGAGAGACGATGATGCTGAAGTAGGAGTAGAACTACCCGCAAGAAGTGTGCTGAGTGGCTGAAGGAAAAGTATGCGTTTGAAGTGAACCTTTATCAGGTCCGCAGACGGATGGTGAGAATCAAAGATCAACGACTTACTACACACCCGCAGGCGACCTCGCTCTGGAGCCTGACACTGGAAAGTCTCCCGGAGTAAAGACTGAAGAAATTCCGCTCTACGGCTATTGGTGTCTGGAAAAACATCTGACGACGTTTGATCCTGGGAGGAAGACGCAGCCGCCTCAACGACGGAAAGACGGACTGCGTACGGGTGTGAGTAACCAAGAGACGCAGGTGCGTCCGTTACATACTCCTCACCCTCCTCCAAGACTAGGAGGTTAAAGACGCGGACGGCGGTAAACATTCTTTGAAAAACCGCGAAAAGGACAGACGCAGGAATGGAACCCCGGCCAACCTCCCCGGACCGGCTGTGAAAACCAGAAAAGGTGCGCCAAAAGAGAAGCACAAGCCGGCTCGGGAAGGCCACGAAAGATCACCTGCATAGGCACGAATGGGCACAAAAAAGAAAAAGCACGCACGACACCGAGAAAAAAACCAGCTGGTCCATCTTCGCCTACTAGACAAAACACATTATTATGAGACCGAGGTGGACACCCTCGTGCGCACCGCCGAGTTGGAAGTAATCACTTGCAGGCGAGCAAGTCCGCTGAATCAACTCGGACAACGCGAGGCTACGGAAACTAGTAAACAGCGCGCCGAGAAAACTAGGGACTCGCGACGTTGGGACTCACGCCGACACCACAACGAGACAGAGACAAGAAGGCACCGCGGTACCAGCCGCCGAATCTTGAGCACAACAAAAAGGAAGAGAGACTGTCACAAAAACGAAAGAACGGAAAAAAACGAAACAACCCGAACAGCCCAGACAAAGCTCGTCTCGCGTCAATTCGCCTGATCCAGCGGTCGGTCGGAGACCCTAGACCGACCAGGCCGAGGATTTCAGGCCCGTCCTCCGTGAGAAACGCCGGGGACCGCACCTTGGGAGATAGCGATGTAGAAAAAGGCTTCCTGCGTTCAATGCAGCACGGTTGAATGGGCGGGAGTGTGGCGTGCTCCGGCCGGCTGGCGCAAAGCAACAGAGGAGAGGGAGACGCAGGTGCTCTTGGGATAAGTTATGCTGGGAAGCATGCCGAAAACCAGCCAGGCTCTTCTCCGACTTTTCTTCGTGACCAGAACAATCGACAGGCTAGCGAGAGCGGAACAAGGGACCGGATGAATTTATGCGACCGAAGCTGGTCACCTTTTCACTGCTACGCATCTGTACGAGTGCCGTGAGATCTGGGTTCGAATTGTTTGTTAGGATGAGCGCGCTTTCTCGTCGTTACTGTTCCGGGTGAACACAGGGCGCGGTATCTTTCTCTTGTCTCTAGCAGACACAAATCAGGAAGTCCGGCTGATTTCGCAGGAGTGCTTGTCCTCAGAGGGGCACGAAAGACGCCTTGCCTGATCTTCCTGGACAACAGCAGCATGGCGATACTCGCTGGCGCTCCGTATGAACTGCGCGCGTGCTTGTATCCCCGTCACTGCATTACGGACAGGTTTTTTCTAGCAGGGAGGGAAGTGTCCAGAGAGGTTCCATTATGGATCCCACGTCTGTCGGACGTCGACACACGTGTGATATGTAGTGGTTTCGGGGAAGGGCGGGATTACGTGTACCGGGCTGCACAACGGGAAATAGAATCTGGTGTCTGCAGTACCATGCAAGGCGACACACACCACCCCTCACGACTGACGCGACCACGTGGTCAGTGGGACGGAAAGACTCCAGCAGAGAGTAGGCTATTAGATTACCAGCTTTAATCGGAAGCAAACGAGAGTAGTAATCGGGCTAGTTTGCGGAGTTGCGGACGCCAGGGGCGGTGAGCGAAGTTGCCGGTTCTTCAAGGGACCAATGCATGTTGACGGCACCGTCAGGTCCATTGAAGATTCCGACAAAGCTTCCTCTTCTGCTTGGCCGTACGCTCTCCGGCGCAGGACAAGAAGTGGCAGGTGTATTCACTCCAGTTTAGAGCAAACGGGGCTATGGTCCAGAACGTTCCACAATCGTGAGGGGTCCACGGCGGCTTTCGAGGCAAGGTAGGCCTCGCAGTCCCTAGCTGAGCAAATCGGAAGTAGCACGGAGTAATAACAGGTTTTCAATGTCCCAGCCTTACCGAGCTGTGCCGCGTTGGGTGTCTCATTCTCCCGTATAAGCTTTCGCATAGAGATGACGTCCGTCAGCGGGACAAGCCCTTGAGCAAGCAACTGCCTCAGGTGGCGCACACAGAACTCAACCTAAATCGACCACGGAGGTCTCGCCAGGAAGGGCTGCCTGGGTGTAGCAGCTTACAAGTTTCGGAGTTTGGAATCGGTCAGCTGCCACCAATAACTTGACACATGGCTCCCAGCTGATGTCGGCGGCAGCCGGCAACCTTCACCACCAGTCGTGTGGACCATCCCACCTTGCCGAGGAGTCTGCGAACTAACCTGTCGGTCTGTATCCAGTTGAGTAGAAGGATGGCGGTTTCCACATCAATGTCATTCAGCTCGACGCTCTCAGATGTAGCCTCTCGAAAATTGCCTACAAGAGTCGATCAACCGTGTGCTACACTTTACAGGTGAGCTTTCATCATGAATTGACCTGCGAACATCCTCTCGAAAACTGGAGAACGGCAGGACAGAAGAGCCTTGCTGCAAACCATCCCTGAGAGAGCGTACGAATTTTCCCATAGGTTACCACAGTGAAGGGCTTACTTGTGTCCTCGATTTGAACTATCACTCTGTCTGAGGCAAGGCTGCAGGTCTGCCAACAACCTGGGTATTCAGAGGCTCCCACCGGTGCTGGACTTGAAAAAGCTGAGAGAAGGAACGGATTGCTCATTAAACCCCGCAGAGGAACGAACACAGCGTACTTTTGGGACAGATAGTCGAACACGTCGTGGTGAAGTGTTGAGGAGACCGACGACCATAACGGTTCACTGCCAAGCTGGATCATTCGCCGAAGGAATCTCATCTCCATTCTCAGAATGAGCCGACTGCCCACCTACAACCACGGGTTTACGCGCGTGACAGTGATGGCAGCCAAAGAGGACCAATCTTACACGCAGAATATTATGCTCTGTCCAGTTGAAGAAAAAACGGACGTAGCCACGCTTTGCGCGGCATATACCGACTGTTTCGCAGGACGAAATTTCCTTCATCCCGTCTTTTGCGTCCAGCAATGCTAGTTTTGTGAAGTCAGGCAGATCTGCCGGCACTCAAATGACAACCAGAGGATCGATCAGGTGAAACAAGCAGGCTTCTGACCCTCAGTTCCTGGAAAGTGAGCCGAGATTTGCTGGAGTCGTGCAAACGGCAAAAAGCAAAAGACTGTTCATACCTTCGTTAGATATTGTAATTGTGAGAGCATCCCAGTCTTCTCTGTCGCCTGCAGGGGAGTATTCGCAAGGTAAGCAGCCGCGTAGAGGGCTCACGTACCATTGGGACAGAGCCTGGTAAGTGGTAAAGTATTCAAACTGCAGGCCGTAGGGCGGAGATGCACCATACCAAAGTTGAAGATCTAAACCCGCGGCCTGGCCAAAGGGCCCCAAAAACAGGACGGTGCCTTGCTCGAAGAATTCTGTAAGGGGAGTCTTACGTGTGCTTGTTCCAGCTAACATACATGGCGGGACTCGTACCTTCGGAATCCTCAGAGCAGTCCGGAAGCGCTTTTCTACGAGCTGCCCCGGGCACCGGTACACTGCTCACTGTCCGTTCACTTTCGTGAGTCTTACCAAGGTCACGCATTAAGTCAAAGTTCTCAATTGTCACTTTGTGTATGAGCAGCTGGAACAGCGGCTCAACCGTGCGTTCTGACTGCATGATCATGCAATCCCCCAGGTGTTGTGCAGACATGAAGTGCAGAGGTGTCGGGATCGAAATCTAGCCTTCTCGCAAGCGGGTTGTGCCCGCAACCGTTATCATCTGTCCATGAATCATAGGCGACGCTTCGTTGAAACGAGGCCCCGCAGCAATCAAGGTGGAGCCGTGAGCTGTTCGCAGGAACTTACTAGAAGTGAAGTCGCGCGAAGAACTGCCCCGCTGCTGGCGCCATGTACGTACACCCGGCCTAACACTGCACCTAGCACACTAGTGGCTGTCGAAGAGATCAACTCATGTGGTTCAACGGCCGGAACATCTACAAAGCAAAAAAGTTGTACAGACGCGTTCGAAGGCGTCCCGCTGAGGAAAGTCTGCCTGCGTGAGGGACAGCCAGCCGAAGTCACCGATGTTTTGAACTAACGACCGGCAACTGGAAATCGCTGAGAGTCAAGTGCTCACGCCAAAACTGTAGATGCATACGCCCTGCACTGCGAATCTCGTGTCCTCAGGTCGGCAACGCAAAAAGAAAACGAAACCCTTTCAAGTCCAGACATTCACGGGATGAAAGGAATCTGAGCGCGAACAGGGAGAGTTAACTTGTTCGACTGTCCCCTTCGGCGACAACCCACGTTGTCGGATGGAACTGCAAATAACTTCAGAGCAAAGAATCCTGGTGTGCTGCCGACCAGGCACGCCGAGTATTATGACAAGCGCTTGATTACGGAAGTTCTCCGGACACTCGACTGGACTACCACGATGACCACCTGGGTGTACATGAAAGGCATCAAGCACAGGCTCGACTCGAACCTCCCACTGGACCCCCCCCGTCGAAAGAACAGAATGCAGAATCTGCACGTGAAAACTCAAAACCACAGGCTTCACACACTTCTCATTCCGGCAAAGGTACATTGCAGCGTCCAGCGAGCGCCATCGAAATGCGTCCTTGACGACACACCGGGCCGCCGGTCGTCAGCGCCCGTGGCGGTCAGGGGCTGGGCATTCACTTGACTTCCTTGTGTAGGGTGTGGCGGCGAAGGTATTTGTTGTACTTCCGCAACACTAGTGGCTGGGGCGTTGTCCGACGGTTCTTCGAGGTGATGTACCGCGACGGGGGCATGCCGAGAGCGCGCGCCTCCGTGCATTCCAGTGTGACCAACACCCTGCCTCCCTTCTTCTTCATGAAGACAATGGGACTATGCCGAGACGGAAGCGCCGGCGGAAAGGCTCCTGGACGGACCAGGGGCCAAGCACACCGAGGGCCACCGGAAGAGAGACCGAAGCGTGTGAGATAAGAGTCCCCTTCAATAATCTGCCGACAAAAAAAGAGAATCAGCAACTTCATTAGCCGTTGCAATCCCCAGATCGTCATCGTAGTGGGTGGGAAGACGAAGGATCTTGGATAGTGGCTGCTTCAGAGATAAATAGAGCATGCGACATCCGGAAGGGGAAGTGTGCAGAAGAAAGAAACTCCAGCCATATGGTCTGATGCATTACTTAGAATCGTTGTTAAAAGGAAAAGGCAAATCAAAGGTGCAGAGAAACGGCAAAACAAAGAGGATGAAACACTGCCACCACGTGTGTCAGCCCATTTTGTACAGCAGGACGGCCGTCTGGCCGACGTAGAAGAAAAGGTAGCACTTGCACTCATACGACGCGTAGTTTGCGAAGTTTTTCCCGACAATACAGTGCCAGTTCGGTGAATATTTTGCGTCGAAAAATATTTTAATGTGGCGCGAGATGTCCTTCTCCGTCTCATACTTCTGCAACGCGATTGCTGCCTGCGCGAGGGCGTCCCCGTGCATCTCAGAGTTTGGCTCCATATCCATAACAGCCTCTTGAGCAGCCGGCATTGTGCTTGAACAATGAAGGGGATGGAGTATACGATCCACTGTGTTAAATTCACAGTTTTTGAGTGGATGCCAGCGCCCCTCGGAGCACGTCGTGCGTACGGGTGACAATTCTCTACGTTTGGAACTTCGATGCTTGGGGACACCTATGTATCCCCCCAGGGTGTGCTTTCCTGCAAACTACGCTGTTTTGGTTGACGGGCGTTTCAATACAGTACGAGCAAAATCATTTCTCTGATGCACCCTCATGCTGCTGTTTCCCGCGTCCTACAGCTCAAGGTCCCCCGAGCTGTGGGCCTTGTGGGCCAGATACTTTTCTCTGGGCCTTTACTCCGCCGTAGTACAGTTCCGGTCAAGAACTCTCGAGGCCCGTACAAGGCGTTGCAAATTATGAGTTGTTTCTGACAGAGGCCAAAACCTGAAGTGGGGCCTACCATTCTCTATGTGGTAACATTCTACTTTGATGTGACCTTGAAACGTGCGGGAGGGGGACAATCTCAACCCCGTAGAAAGACGGTCCGCCTCAGGTTGTGCTGAAATGGCTTGTGCGAAATCGCGTGGTCGGAAGTCCAGAGTCCGATGAGAGGCCTTGGAGTCCCGGCCAACGCTTCCGAGAGAACGACGGGATTAAACAGCTCAGATGTTTCAGCTCCAGTTCATCTATATTTGCGAGAGGTCCGGGCTTCACTGCACAGTGAATGAGATCAATTTTGACTGGTAGTTCACAGCGAATGGACAAACCCCAACAATAGAGAGGAGACAGAAAAGCTGGGTCGCAACGAGACACAGTCTTCGTTCATCGATAGGATTTCTGGTAGCGTGCGCGAGCGCCAGGACCGCCAAACTTCTTGGGTTCACACCGCCGAGGATCGGCTACAATCAGGGATCGGTCGAAAGCTACCAAAATATCGCGCACCTCTTTCTTTGTTGCCTCATCCACATCTGCAGCAAAACCACAGACACGGAAACAGACTTCGACTACGGCCACCATCCACTCCAACACACCTGTGTTACAATGTTGTTCTCCTCTGGTTAGCCATTCAGCGGCTTGACTTCCCCAATTGATCGACATGTTCGCCGATGACACCGTACCCTCCGCCTCAACGCCTGCGCTGCACGCACTGCTCTCGGCGCATCGACTCACGTGGCGCTGTTTCTTTCGAGTGGAGGCCAATTACACCGCTACGGACGGTATCCACTATAGAGGCTGGACAGGGGGAACTTGGGGTGTTGTCGACCTCCCAGAATGACTATTACTCGCCAAAAAGGAATACCGTTATAAGAGAAAACACAAAACGTGTTCCGATGTTATACTTCTGCAACCGGGCTGAAGCGACACGTAAAATGTAACCTTACATTTCTGGTTGTAGGCGACGACAGCCTTTGCGATTGCTTGTCTGATGGCGTAGATCTGAGCAACGTAACCACCTCCGCTAACACGGACACGGATGTCAATGTTCTGGAAACGCTCCTTGCCCAGGAGAAGAAGGGGCTCAAACACCTTCACCCTAAGGCAGTCGGGCTGCAAGAGCTCGAGGGGGCACCCATTTACGCGCAGGAGTCCCTTGCCTTGTGTGCACAAGGCAACGGCCACAGCATTCTTCTGTAGATGAAAAATACGCACATATATGTCTCATCGCTAAGAAAGCCTGGCGCCCGAGTTCATCTACAAAGCAGGGTTAACAGCAGTGCGTGGAAATAATCAACCGGCACTTAGCTTATGTCTCTCTTTGTCAGTCAAGCAGCTGGGCAGATCTGACCACACTTCAGCTGTTTTGTCGCACTGCTCAGCGGTGGAGTACCTTGCGGCCGAATGTCTGCACGCGCTTCTTGACTCTCTTGCCGACGTCCGCCATCGTGAATAACCGTCCCCTCTGCGGACAACAGAACACTGACTTAAATCAAGAAACGTCGGGAGCGACTCTTCCAAGCGTCGCATGAGACGTTGTCCGGCAGCACGCCCTCCCTGCGTGTGTGGTTCCCAAATTCGGGCAGTCACGGAGAGAGGACGCCTAACATACCGCACAGGCCCTTTGTCGTCCTACCACTTCACAAAGACTCCGGATTTGAGTGAATTACATTGAAGATGTTCGAAATTCTCTATCCGTGAAAAAGAATAGACACACGGACGCATAAAACGCGCTATACCAAAGGCGCGCTGACGGGAACAGTCGGAGCGAGAGGGGACAGGATTCGCCGGGCCTGAAGGTAGGTGATCGTTTGGAAGAACACGAGAATGATAAACGCCTCGTCTAGACAACATGCTGAACTCCAGAAAAGTGAAACTTGTCCCACTCTCCAGACTGCCACTACCTTATTCCGAGCCGGGGAGTACGACAAGACTCCTCAGTTTTCTGAAGGCAACTTCAGCCACATGATCGCTAGACTATGACCTAGTACGAGGAGATACTCACCTGACGAACGGAGCTGCGTGGAGGTTGTGGACAGGCAGAAAGAGAAAAACGACGAAGTTTGACAAACGCGCACAGCAGTCGCGACACTTCCCCGGTTTTTGCGAGTAGCATCAGGGTCCCAACCGAGATCGACCCCGGTCAATACACGCACATACGCTTACGACCACATGCGTACAGCATGAGGGGGGGGTGATGAAACAGACTGCTATATTACTGTGCAAGTGTGGGGCTTTTCACCAGTCCTTTTGGGGACAGCGAGTCGGCAGGGGCCGGAGCGGTTTTGGCGATTTTCGAGGATAGAGTATTTTCAGGCAGGGGCGATCGGCGCTCCATAGAATTCCAGATGCGGGGAGACTTTCTTGAGGGGGACGTGACCTTCTTTCTCCATCACTTTAGAGAGAACAGCCGGGTGCTGTCTTCCCTGCGCGTAAGTTTCCTTTTTCTTCAATGCTCTGTGGTGGGGATACTGTTTTTACGCGGTGTTTGCGACAGGGACTAGGTCGTGCCAAACGTTGCCACAAAGCACCATCCCTTCGGCAAGCCCAGTCCGACAGACGATTTTTTTTCAACCCCACTTCACATTCGTATTGGCTCTGACTCGTGCGCGCTGGTGGTCGCATAATAAGGGCTGATCGTTGATGCTCTGTGTGGGCTACGTTGCACTCCTGAGTGTAGTAGCGGACACTACGTTCGCCTCGTTGGAGGACAGACAGTGTTGATTGTTTGTCCAATTCGGACCAGGACACTAGCTTCACAAACAACCCCGGTGTGATCAGTTCTGTACAGTTCGAGACAGCATCGAAACTGCTGTCTCCCCGGAAACGGCTTTCGGCAGAACGCTCTTAAACTCAGCCCACGAATGTGCTAGCAGTGAGTTTTTGTGCACCTCTTCGTACTTTTTGTGCTGCTCTCTTTGATTCACTCCTGGAAGGCTCCTCTTCTCTTGGCGGCAGACGAGGGTGGAAAATGAAACGGCATGCTTTAGGTCCATGAAACTGTTCAGGCTCCTTTTAGTAGGTGAAGTGTCCACCGTTTCTTTGTCTGGCTGTCGGACACATTACTGCATGCGAGGCTGTCGAAGATTCATGCGTTTCGGACTCGTTTCTTCATCTGTTCAGCGCGGCGGTGACATTTCTCGTGCTCTCACTCCTCCTCCCTCTCCAAGATGGTGTCGAAGAATAACGTCTTGCCCAATGTCCACTTGCATAAGTGGTGGCAGCGATATGTGAAGACCTGGTTCAACCAGCCGGGACGCAAGAAGAGCCGCAGACTCAGGCGACAGGAGAAAGCTGCTAAGCTCGGGGTTGTCCCTTCTGGTCTCCTCAGACCCATTGTGCGCCCGCCTACCCAGAGATACAACATCAAAGTCCGCGCTGGACGTGGATTTACGCTGGAAGAGCTGAAGGTACGTTCGTTGAGTCTTGTCCCGTTCTTTTTTTTTCTTCACGCGAGCATTTCGTGCTTACTGGCTTTGGTCAAGTGCACAGTCCCTGGTAGATCCGTGTTGTTGGATGCGTCGACTGTAGGCTGTTGGCCTGAGCCCCCGCGTGGCAAGCTCGATCGGCGTCGCAGTTGACCACAGGCGCCGAAACCGGTCCACTGAGAGCCTGAACGCGAATGTGACCAGGCTGAAGGCGTATCTGGCGAAGCTCGTGCTGTTCCAGCGAGGCTCGAAGGCGAAGAAAGGCCTGGGCGGCATCCCTGCGGATACACCCAAGAGTCAGATCCAGAATGTGAAGCACGTGAAGATCAGCACCGCTATGCCTGTCCCCAAGATGTCAAAACGCACCAAGGTACGTACCGAGGAGCTGCTCGAGACAGCCGTGTGAAGCGCCAACCGGTGGTGTAGGCGAACAGAATTTTTTTGGCTTCTGCCTCTGTTCTAGTGACGCCGAGCACGTTCTCGGAAGTGCGTTTTTGACCACGCTGAAGAAACGATTCCAATTCTCGCCGCTGTCGCGATGCGCCTGGGACCTCGTCTCTACGTATGCCATCATCTGGAATTGCAAGAGTGACTATGGTCGGCCTGTCGTTCTCATAGTGTAGTCAAGAATAGGAGATTTCAGCATTGACGGACTGATGACGGCGATGATGACAAAACTGCGTCCTTACCGAGTACCAGTTTACCCTGGTTGTGCGGATGCAAAGAATTCTGCAATGCTGAGCCTCCTCTTAGACTTCGAGTCTAAAACATGTGTTGACGCAGTCTGCCATCGCGAATTAGTTCAGCCTTTCTCGAGTGTCTGTGAGCGTGTTATGGTTGCCTTCCTCATAATGTGGCCTTGCGCATGAACACCTGTTTGAGCAGTGAAGGCGGGAAGACACTGTTATGGCGATGATGACACAACTGCGTCCTTACCGATTGCCAGTTTCTGCTGGTTTTGCGGATGATAAGAATTCTGCAATGCTGAGCCTCTTTCTGGTGGGCTGTGCCTTGTTACCTCAAGTGTTCATTAATGTTCGTGTGACGAGGCGTAGAACCGCTAGCGGGGATCTGTCAGTGCTCCACTCCACTTGCTGTCATCTCGGGGCAGCAGTGTGGGAGTACTCGGTATTGATGTCAGGACCACCTCCGGATTCAGGTTGCGGACGACCTGCATGTCTTCCGGCGAAAGACCGACGGACTTTCCCGCTGTTCCGAGCTTTTTTTTCAGGCAAGAGCGATTACCGCTGAGGAGAGGAAATTCATGGCATACGCAACTTTGCGCAAGGCCCTCCGCGATTCGAAGAATGTAGGCAAGCACGAGAAGAAGCTGGCAGCGGAGAAGGAGGCGGCCAATAAATGAGCTGTATTGTAGCTTTTCCGCTCGTTTTGTTTCTTAGAGTCGGACATCGGACCCTGTTGTGTTGGACCACAGAAAGATGTGCCGTGATTCCGGGGAGGGAGGCTGGGGGAGGAGACTAACAGATGATTCTGACGTATGCTAATACTTCAACCGCGTGAAGCCACACCAAACGCCGCGCAGGACGGCGTGAGTTCAGATCTTTCCAGGTTTTACACCACGGCGGCACGCTTTCAAAGAGCTCATCAACCTGCGGGCACGAGAAGTAGACGTGCAAGCTTCATCGAGCCTCAGCTCCGCGCGGCTGTGCCTGGACCAGAGGAGTGTGTCCGAGTGCCACGGGCCGACGGGTACACGACAGTATTTTGCAAGGAAGGTTCCTGGTGCTTCTTGGAGCGCAGGCAGGACGGGGAGAGTTCCGCTTACTCTGCTGTGGTATCGAGCAGCTGTGACATGACGCAGTGCGATGGCGTAGGATATACCGTCACTACCAAACGGTCGCCTATCGGAGAATAATAGACCAAGTCCAAGACGCGACTGCATGGGTTGCGGGAAACGGCAGTTCGCCGGGAGGAAATTGATAACTAAGAACCTATTGCCTGCAGTGTCGCCAGGCGGTGCCCCGGGCATTCCTGCTTTTGTGTATCTTCCTTAGATGTTTGCTGACGAGAAAAGCGACACGGCCAGGGCCACGCAGGCATTCGAATCCCAGTGAAACATAGCCAGCAACACCGAGTCGGCCTTCTTTCAGGCACCATGGAGGCAACAGGTGTACTGTACATAGCGTACTTCCCTTTTCGAACAAACACTGCGGTGTAACGGGTGGAAGGGCTGGTTTTCTGTAGTCAGCCGGACCTACAACGCGGTTCGGGTCCTGAACCGACTAGCGCCTTTGCAAGGTTTGAACGGCAGTTACCGGAGGATTCAGTGGCCCCCACAGTGCTGACGATTGCCTATACAGGTGAGGCGCAAATATGAGAATCTGGGTTCAGGAGTGCGCTTGCAGCGACCACGACGCTGGCGTGCCATTCATTGTTGATGACCCCAGCAGGTCAAGGAGTGGCTGGTAGTTTCGCTTTTGCTTCGTAACCGCACTACGGCTGAGCAGGCATTCAAGACGTGCTCTCTGCAAAGGCCAAGTCACGTCACGAGGCCACACGGAGGCGCCCTCCGGCCAGAACACGCAGCCGCCAAACCCAGTAATGCTCATCTGATTACTAGGGAGATTTGGTGTTTCCGTTCGTTAGACGAGATACTCGAGTATACCAAAGGTGCTTCCGTCGTATCTTTGACGCAGCGTCGCAATCAGCTGAGAATAGTGAAATGAGACAGAAGGCATCTCCGAGTGCCAGTGGCAGCCCTGCAGAACAGTTAACTTCACAACTAGACGGTGTCTCGGTGGAGTGTAGTACATGGCGCTCTCGCAAGCTATTGAAGAGTTCTGGTGTCTCAGAAGCACGTCGCACAAAAAGCGTTGACACAGGGAGCCCATTAGTAGTTGCCCGAAGGATACAAGAACGTAAGTATAACGCTGGCGGCTAAACAGCTCACAGTTTGTGCTGGCTTCGATGCGGCCAACAACTTCCGTGCGAAGGCACTTTCTGCTTTTGACTTGCCTTCTGTGTCTCTATACAGCTCACTGGAGAAGGCCATGGAAGGTGAACACTCCAGGCCGTTGATAGACATCAAGCTCAATCTGAAAAGCGTGGTGGTTCATTCCGCCACTCGAAGTGCAACAGTGGAAGCCAAATAGTGAGACGACATGTGTAAAAGAAACGAACTGTTCACCGGGTATTGATGTGTTGAGAGAGCGGCACACGTCTTGTACATGAACTGCGGACTGTCTGCAAGGCGCGTGCCTGCATCACCGCGTGATTGCCTTCGGATACCTTGTTGGTACACGTCCATGGGAACTGCCCTCTTCTGATGGCAACGAAACGGACCTCTTAGAATCGTAGGGAACTTCTTTTGTGCTTGCGAGTGTAAGCCTCTTTGTTTATTGCCCCGAAGCTTCTTTTCTTTTCCTCGAGGTGTCGTGTTCTCTTCCTCGTCCAGTGCTGAAGGCGCAGAGGCGCCAACACTCGCGCGTCCGACAGTTAGGTTAAAGCAGCGTATCCGGTGAGCCTTTTTCACTCATTCTTTGCCGTACAGTTCAGATGCCTTCATGGAAATTCGTATCCCGTCTTTCGTGCAGTCTTGGTGCCTCTTTCTCGTGATGAACTTGTCCTGTTTAACACGCGATTAGCACACACGCGTCTTTTCACTCTGGTTGTCGAGTCTTTGCTCGCGTTCTGATGCATTCTCCCTTCTTTTCAGTGTTAACCGGGCGCTGCTAGGCATCAGATTCCAGCTTTGTCCAAGGAGCAGACGTCTCTAGTTGTGAGACCCTTCTCGTTCCCAGCACCAACACCATTCAGATCAACCGCCCCGCTGTTGCTTCTTGTTGGAACATCGATGTGTGTTTCCTCGTGGAACGTTTACTCTTGTTGACCATACCTTTTCGTTAGGTCCTCCCGTCTGTCTACACTTTTCGCCGTAAAAATTCCTTTTGCAGGTGTTTTGGTTGTGTTCCTCCAGTCGCTCTACCGTTACATCAGTCCGGCGACCCCCTGGTCCGTTTTCTCAGCGTCATTCTTTTTTCGACATTCATCCAGAGAGTTCAGACTAGTTAACAAACGGGCTTTCTCGTGATTTGGCGGGTAGTTCTAGGTAAACACCGACCTCCTGCACCGGCCTACATCCAAGAGCCTTCAAACTCGTTTGAGCAGACTTCTTCAAACCATGTTTCTCGCTTCAGTTTGATTTTGTATTCACTGAGAAGGCCCTTTGAACGTTCGTATTGTTCTTGAACTTTCCCGACCACCTCAAGGAAAAGTCCGGTCTCCTTCCTTCACAGGAAGAAGGCATCGGAATCCGTCCGCGATTCTTCGGTCCTTTCTCTATCACAAACGAAGTCGTCCCCGTTGTCACCGCCATTGATCTTCTGCTGAAGAGGCGAAACCATGTCAGCGGGAGCAGCGGTGGTCTCATCTCCGCCTGGAATGGCGGCTTCGTCACCAAAGAAGATTGGGGAGGGAGGAGGGATAAGCAGCGGCAGCAGCATGGCCTGTGGCGGAAGTAGTCCACTGGTAACTGCAGGAGGGGTGAATTCCTTTTGCGTAGCAGCTCCTGCATCTTCTGCAGCTGGCGTCTTAGCTCTTTTGCATGAGAGAGATCCGGAATTACAGGTTGCTGCACTTCACAGGCTCCATCAAATGACGGATCTATGGTGGACAGAAATCGCCGACTATCTTTCCGATATGTAAGTCCTCCCCATTTACGAGCGGTAGAATATCTCTCTTGCGACACGCTTACGTTCCGAATTGTTAGCTTTCACGGACACCAGTTTCTTTTCTGCCCAAGAGAAGCAGAACATATGTTCACTTGTCTTCTTACGAAGGGCCGGGGATATAACAGACGAATCACATGTCTTGCAAAATCAGGAAAACTACGAGCAGACCTTGCTTTAGCTTGGAGGATGAATATACACATACGGGAAAACTGACACAGTCGCAAGACGAGGCTTGAACAAAGGTGAACAGGACAGGTGGCACACGTACTCGTTTGCCTGTCGGTTAGTCCACCGTGTAGTCCGCAGTTCTTTCTTCCTGAGGTGTGATGATCCTGATCACATGGAGTATGTGGTAACAACATACATCTACATCGCTTCTCTAAGCATCAAGATGCGTGTGTCCGTAGTTGTCCTTGAGTGCCGCTTTTCACATGCTCTTCAAACTCTTTATTTACCATACCTTAAGCATACATTACACATATATAGATAGATATATATATGAAAAAGAATTCCAACAGGTAGTTCAGATCTACCCTTCACGTTTTCGTGCCTTAAGCAGACTTCCTTCAAAGATGACAAAGATTAAAACCCGCCTCACCCGTTTGACAAACAGAGAGACAGACGCTCACGGCGGCTGCTTGCGCACTTTCAGTCTTGTTTCTCTTCTCTCTCCATTACATTCAGTTACTCGTACGTGTGCGTCATCGTTAAGGCGTTATAGCACAAATGTGGAGGCTCCCACTGTGGTCAAGTGTCTGTGGAAGGGGCCAGGCATTTGTCTTTACCTTGTTTTTATTCTCCGGCAGTCAATCGCCCGCGCTTTTCGAGCACTTGCCGGGTGATGAGGTCCAAAGCAGCAGTGCTAGGAGGGTGATGTAGGAGAGGTCGATATCTTTCTTCTTTTAGTAGTGACGTTGTATCTGGTACTGGCCTGGTCACGGTCTCCACTGAACTGTGGTCTTACCGACACACTACGCACACTATGAGCGTCCTCTGTTTCACTCCGTACATGTGTGTAAATATAGCTATATAGGTATATATACATATATGTACATGTATGTTTGCTTTTTTTATGGTTGAAGTTTGATAGGTTGAATGGAAAAGCAAAGACACATGCACGTACATGTGTATATACCTATGTGTATGTATGTGCGGAGTGAAACAGAAAACGCTCGTACTGTGCATGGTTTGTCGGTGAGACCAAATTTCAGTAGAGACGGTGATCAGGCCAGTACCAGGTGCAACCTAACACTAAAGAGAGGAAGGACAACGACCTCTCATTTCTCCCTCCTATCACTGTTTCTGTCAACCTCACCGTGTGCGTGGTGTTGTTGACCATGTTCTCCGTCACATGTACACCGGTGAATCTTCAAGGTTACACTGCTCAGACTGGACCCCTTTTCTTTTCTGCGACCTTCCCGTACGGATGTGTGTACGCGCACTGTCTATACATAGGCATATGCCGATCTGTATACTTACAGAACCAGTATACATACACACATACAGGTCTCGCTCCTTCCGGGTGAAGTCGATCTTTTCACTTTCTCATCTTTATGGGGGGCGAGTTAGCTTCTTGTGTTGTCTCCTTCCTCTATTTCAGCGAAGCCCTCTATGAAGACGAATCTTTCTCAGGACGTCAGCTGGCAGCTTTCATTGCAAGTCGAGTTTATTTTCACTTGGAAGAATACGGTGAAGCAATGAAGTTTGCCCTCGTCTCGGGTAAATGGTTTGATGTCACGGAGAAGTCGCTGTATGTACAGCGCGTCTTGGGTAAGAAGGGCCGACAAAGTGGGAAGTCTTCTTTTCTGTCGCGTCTTTTTTTACTCGCAAGATACGTCTTCACCTCATTCAATGCAGCCATGGCACCTTAGCTTCTCGACTGTCATGTCTCCGTCTGGGGTCTGAAGAGACTTTCTTGCGTATCATCGTGTCTTTCTTTTTCTTTCTCTTCAGTTTCATGCTCTCCCGCGTGTTTTCAATCTATCAGAGGGGAACGGAAGAACTGAGTAGCGCGGGTGATTCGTGTGAGGAACTCCTGCCGTTCATCTCGCAGTGAACCTCGACCCAGCTGTTTAGACAAGGCGTTATTCCCTCATTTAGAGAGAAAGAAGATAAAGAACGAAGGAAACATGTATACTATGAAGCCGACAAATTTAACTCTATTGCAGTGGTGATCTTTCATTTGGAAGATAAAATTCTTCAGCCGGCAAGGCCAGCTAGGGTTACGTACTTTTCGTCCTTTCCGTGTTGTGAGTGGAAGAAGTATCATCAGGTTTTTCCAGAGCTGCAGTTTGCAAAGCACCCTGCCAGTGAAGGGCACTCACTTCTTTCTTTCGTTCCTCGACAGGTTCCCCACACACTCCAGCATTCTCATAGCGGTTGGTGTACAGTCGGGTTAGATTGGTGTCGTCTTCTACCGGCTCCAACCAGGTGATCTGTGTCTGAGTCTGCCCGATAACCTCCGTTCTCTTTCGCCTCCGTGGTGCAGAGCCAGAGGGAAAGACAGGCCTTGGCTTAACTAATCAATGCCTCCCGATTGTGGAGAAGAGGCAGACAGCACTTCTTTCTTTCTGTGTGTGTTGTGTACGGATGCTAACTCGTGTGCTTTCGCTAGCTCATTCATCCTAGCTTCAAAAGCACCTGACGTCCGGCAGAAAACTGTCGTGAACGACCCCTGTATTAGGTTCTCTCAGTCGTCTGTCCTTTTTTTTTCTTTCCAGGGGAATGCGTCGATACATTCATTCAGAATGGCCTTCAGGACTTCTGCCGTCAGCAACTTGCTGCAGGACGTCAGGTGTCTCTACAGCTTCAAGAGGAAGTCGACATGGAGGAACCTACAGGAGGTAAGGTTAAGAACTCTCCTCTTCCTGTGTTGTATCATCTTCTCTCTTTCTTAAGTTTCACCTCCTGCTGCTGTGTAATCGTTTCGCTCTTCTCATTTCTATGATTTTCCGGGAGCCCACGGCTTGTATCGGCTTTCCTTCAGTTCTTCTTTTCCTTTTGTATCTTACATCTCTCGCATCCGTCTCACTATCGGACCATGCCGAGAGCATTCTGGAGGAAGTTCTTTAGGCTTTCCTCTGTACTTTTTTATACTTTTCATATCTCCTTAGTTTGCCTCCTGCATTGCTTTTCAGTCTGAGGAGTCTCTTCTTTTCCTTTCGAAGAAAACCTTGCTTTTGTTTTCTCTCTCTCTTTTGCTTAGATGAAATTAAATCTTTCCTGCGTGGCTATCCTTCGAACTGCTGACAGGGGCTTCGACAGCTGCTTTGGCGGAGGCCGTAGAAAGTGTAGTGAAACGCCTTCTACAAGTCTGTACCGGACAAGGAGACGGTTCCCTGTATGCTCTTGGAATTGCCTTCGATGCCCGAAGATTAGACTTAGTTCAAGAGATTCTCAACTCTCCCCGGGCTGTAGCACTCCCTCCTACAGACCGGAGCTCAAAGTTTCAGCTTCTCTTGGTAAGCCAGGTAAAGGGAGGGAAGAGGAGAAAGAGAGAGAACGGGCAAGAGACGCACGTCCTAGGAACAGGGGGATTGCAGTGCTTGAGAGGAACGGACAGCTTCTCAGTCTCCGTAGGCTGTCTTCTACCGTTCTTCATTTTGATTATTTGAAAAAGGAGAAAGACACTTGCACGAATATCTCTCTAGCTATCTGTCTGTAAGTATAAGCGTGTCGGCGTCGCACTAAGAGAGAAAAGCGTGCCACGGATATCTTCTGTACGAAATGGTAAGACACAGGGAGCCAATCATGAGAGAGGATTCCCCTCTGTAGCAGCGTAGAATCTGCAGGCCTTGCTCTGATCAGTTGAATCTCGTTTGCATATATTGCCGGTTTTCGTGGCTCTGCTTTCGCTACTCTTCCACCTGTATCCGTGAACTCTAGTCTATCACACCTTCCCTCTCTCTACTCCACTACTGTCTCTCCTCCTCTCCTTTCTTACTTTTTGAAATGGTCGGTCTGTAGTCCGCATTTCCTTTCGTCTTTTCCTGCTCTCGTTCTTTCTGTATGGCTTTGGCTTTTCTTGTTCCTGTGTTTCTTTTTTTTCAGTATTGCCTGGAGAACATGCAGACTTTGATCTCTTCTAAATGCTTTCGATCGCAGTTGATCTCCCTCCTGATCTCTGAGTTTGAGCGGCTTCTCCCTCTATACGATCCAGGAGTCTTCACGAGTCCCTCAGGCATGTCTAGTTCCCATGAGGGGGGTGAACAGAGTCTTTCAAATGCCTTTCTTAGCCGAAAACATCAAGAAGCAGGGACCAAAGAGAATCCATCTACATCAGCCTTGACAGCACTTCATCGTGTGACCTCTGAACAAGAAAGAGCGGAGATACGAGGTCTATTATACTCAGGGCTCTGTCGATGTCTAGTTCAAGAAGATGATAGTAATAGAGTAGCTGAGCTCCTTACTCAGCTTCTCTTGCAACCTCACCAAACAACCAAAGATTCCAACCGTGAAGAAGAAGGGGTTCTCATGGCCTGTCAGATTGCTTTTGATCTTCTTCAACTAGGTAAGTTTCCACACGAGAAAACAGAGGCAGATAGATCTTCACAAGAGAGCAAGTGTTTCAAGGAGTTTCGTTCAACGCCACCCACTCTTTACTTTTCTCCTCGTCACTCTCTTTCTTTTGCCTCGTATTTAGGCGAAGTCAAACCTATTCCTCGTTATCTTCTTATCTCCAGATATCAGACATCCGTATCTGTTGGTACTGCGCAGGTAGAGAGTTGGTGCCTACACTGAGTGTAAGGTGAACGTGAAGTATACTGTACTGGGAGAGTACTAATAGTCTTAGACTAAGCCTTATACTGAACATGGAGGATATACTCTTTGGGATACATGTCGATGCATGCATGCATACACAGATAGTGTTTGGGAAGCCCAGCCCGCATCTCCTTTTTTTCTTCCTTGCTATTTCATTGCTGATGATGATAGAAATCTCCTGGGTATCTATAGGTGCTGATGTCTGCTCTTGCTAGTCATATTCGTCATCATACACACTTCTACTAGAAAAAAACTCTCCCTCGTGCTTCATTCTCGGTACCCCTCATTCATTTTGATCTCTCCACTCTGTTCCCGAATCTTCCGAGAGGGGCGGGGGGGGCCCTCACCGTCGTGCGGTACACGACTTCTTATCCCCTCAAATCACCCGTCACCCCTTCTCCGTACACACCTCACATATGTTGTGACTTTAGTTTGTGGTGTCTAGCTAAATATCGTAGGTTTTCTTTGAGTGTTTTCCCCCTCCTCGGCATGTTTGATGTGGTAACCTTCTCTCCCTCACTTCATCCTTCTCATTCTCTTGCTTTGACATGAATTAACCGCCGTTACTTCCAACTCCATTCTCAATATTTCGTACTTTCTCTTTGTGTTGTTGACTTCCTACTCTGTTTAAAAAACACCAGAACGACAATCTTTCCAGCAGGCTCTCTTAGCTCATCCTCTTATCAAAGCTCGTGATGAACCTTCATCAGAAGAGCGGTCAGGCGAGAACGACGGTGCCTCTTCTTCTTCTACAGCAGCAGCTGGAGATGCAAACAATCCATCTTCTCAGAGCCAGTCAGCCAATGGAAATGGAGCGACCGAAGGAACCCATCAGACTTCTTCTTCTGCTTCTGGAGTGACGAATGGCGCCGCTGCCGGCTCTGGTACTAATGGTGTCGTAGATACACCGGAGGGGGGGAGTATTGTGCCAGCAGAAAAGAAGAAAGATCAGCCCCAAATAGAAGAGACAGCTGATGAAAAGAAGGTAGGTATGAGGAGAGAGAAGTCAAACAAGCTTCCCGTGCCTCCGTGACTTTGAGTGACTTGCGTAGGTCGGCAGTCTTTGCTATCCGCGCACGAGTCTGCTGCTAAGGGCCGAGTAGGAGGAGTAGGAGCTGTTGTAGTCATTGTTGTCATGAGGTATAAGCAGTTTCTTAACTTAGATTGAGGGAAGCTCTAGTTACAAGCGATGACAACCCGTACACCTCGACTTACTTACCCTTAACTGGTACACGGTGCTTCGTACTTCCGGCTCCATACTGCGTATGAATTTGGCTGTGGTCATCTCCAAGAACCAGGAGGACAGCCAAGAAGAACAACATCAAGGTGGTAGCTAGACGATGGATGGTAACAGTAACGTTGTATGTAAAGGCAGTTGCTATGAAGACACCCCTGGAGAGGCTAGAATAGATGACGGATAGTCTATCTCCTTATGTGTTTGAGATCTACATGCCATGGCAGGGTGGCTGTTCACGGCTCTTCCAAGGTGTACAGATAGTCACCGTTTGTGTTACGAAGATCTCTAGACAGTGTGCACGTGTGGAACCAAGGAGTGTAGCTTCAGATGTTGTCTGATAAGGAAAAGGATAGGTCAAGTGCCATCTAATAATAAAACACAACAGTTACCCTAGGTGTAGGTAAAGTCGCCCAGAACAAGGCTCTGAATAACCCCCCCTGTCCCGGATGATACTACCCGTGCAACAACAGTCCTAAGGAAGTCTAGTATCCGCGTAGGTACCTTCGTTTTCTTTCGCTTCTTCCTCCAACAGACAGAAGGTTCTCTTTCGATGGTTTTGCCTAACGTTGTGGTGTACGTACGTTTGTGAACCAGCTGAAACTTCTGAGATATATATTGAGTGGGGAAGCTCAGACGGCTTTCAGCATTCAATTCCTCCATCGTGAGAACCGTGCGGACATCATGCTCCTTGATGTATGCAAGGTAAGGAAGGTGTTTCATCAGTAGTCTTTCTGCAAAAGAAAAGAATCGCTTCTCTCTCTCCCTAGAGATCTAAGAACTCTCCCATATCTCACACGCGTTCTTGTTTCACCTTCACGAGTACCTAATATGATTCTTTCCACAACAACACTATAACACTAACAGCCGCGGTCGTCCTTTCTGTTTTAACTCGAAAAAGGATGAAAAAAGTTTGATATCGTGACTAGGACAGGATACTCGTCTTTTCAAAGGAAAGACGTGTGAGAAGAAAATGTTAGCCAGTGCCTTCTGTTGAGGAGGGGAGGAACACCAAGATACTCTCAGTGTCTCTATGGGGCCGGAGCTATCAATACATACATACATACATACACCCTTCTGAGCTGGGGTGGGCCCTCGCCCGTGTATTCTTAAGCAGCAGAAACTTCATTCACGTCGAAGAGACTAGTTTTTTGCGCTTCCAGAAGGATCGGATGCAGTTCTATCAAAGTCCTCGCTGTCAGGTGAAGATCAGCGACCTTTTTCCGTCATATCCGGGGGAGGGAGGTTTCGGTTGTGTAGTGTATTCACTTTCCGCTTGTTTCCTTTCTCTTTCTAGAGCCCTGCTGTCTCCTTCACTTGGTTTTTTTGCTTGTCCTCAGCGATCTATTGATTCTCGGTCGTCTCTTCTTCATCACGGCCTTGTCATCGCCCATATGTTTATGCAAGCGGGTATGTCAAGAAAATCGCCGTTTTGTCTTGTGTTTTCTCCGGGAAAACGAATGTACCTACCTATCGTCATCACGGAAATTTTATTTATCTCTCTTTGTTGTTGCAGTTGCAGCTCCTTCGACATATATATACATATATACGGAAGCATATATATATATATATGCTTCCGTGTTGCGTATGTATATATGCACATGCGGTTATGTATATATCTATATTATTATCTCTGTTCATTAAGTAACACGTTCTTTTTGGGGTCTACTCTCTCTCCACATTTAGCTCTTCAGATGAATATGTATACACGTACGTGTACGTATATACGGTTGTTCCTGTTTCTGTCCTGTATACACACACCCCTCAGGATGTAGGGGTTCTGATTCCTTTCGGTCTTGGGGTCCTCGTGTGTCATTCTTCTTTCTCGTACCACATGTGTGCCTTTCTTCTTCCTTTGTTTTTCCTATCATCTGTCTTTTCAGGGACATCGTGTGATGTGTTTCTTCGGTGGAACCTAGACTGGATGGCTCGCGCAAGTAACTGGGCCCGGTTCTCAGCGACAGCTTCGCTTGGAGTTGTTCACAAGGTACTCTCTATTAAGCGTCTTTTCGATTCCTCGTGTGACTGTGGTCAAGAGTCTGATCTGCCGATTCTTCTGTCTTTCCTGGTGGCCCTGATTGACAGGCTATAACAGAAGAGAAAGAGAGAGAAGGCGTTCTTCTTTTCTTCTTTCGCCTCTCGTGCCGGCGGAAACATATCTGTCGTCTAGCTTCCCTTGTACGAGTGTGGAGATGCTCTGCTTTCCTTTCTATCGCTACGTATAAAGCTCCTGATGGGTCATTCATGCATATCTCTTTATATATATGGGTGCCGACTCATGAAGAGAAAGAGAATGTAAGACTGGAGCAGAAGGGTGTACATTGTCTACGTATATGTATATAGCCGGGTGAGTAAGGGGTATGTACACGTGCACGTGTCTGAGAGCCGATTCCTTATAGCTCTTTATCATACCATGACTGTGTTACTTTCTCCTTTTCTGTCGTGTCCGTATGTTTCATTCCTACAGGGCCATGTCCGTGATGGCATGAAGTTATTGCGGACGTACCTCCCTTCTTCGGCTTCTTCCTCTTCATCTTCCCCGTATAGTGAGGGTGGAGCCTTCTACGCCTTGGGCATTATCAATGCCAATCAGCAGTCTTCGTCGATCCGTGAATATCTCCTTCAACAACTTCAAGCCGCAGGAACTTCAAGTGAACCAAAGCAACAGGGTTGCTGTCTAGGCTTAGGCCTTGTATGCTTAGGAAATCACGATGATGCCGGTCAGTTCTTTTTTCTTTATTGTATGCATGCAACACACACACACACACACGAGGAGTATAACTGAAGACATCATGCGTGTACTGACATATACGTGCAGATAGATATTGTGTATGGAGGTGTGCGAGGCAGGGTACCTCTATACACTTATGCGTCTACCGGTATATGCATGGGTGGGAAGCCAAGCTAAGCAAGGATGGTATGATATAGGTACCATTGAATGTATTATATATCTATGCGGGTATCTAAGCTGATGTAGAGAAGATTAGTGCATTCAAGCTTTTCACATCTTACCCACCCCTGTGTGTTTTTTCTTGTAAATGTGTGGCTTCACATCGGGCGTCCCGCAGCTGTCAGACAGCCCCCCGCTTTTTCTTCAGTTATATCTGATAGATATATATGTATATATATATATATATATGTATATATATGCATGTATTCGACACGTGGATATACATAGCGGCTATTTGTGTTATTTTGTCTTTGATTGTCTGCGTTAAGTGCCCTTCTGATGGTCAAGCACAGAGAGAGAGAGAGAGTAGGATGATGACCATACACTTTTTTTTCTCCTTCTTCGGGTACCCTCTCGAGTTCGAAGACACGTGCACAAGGCTACACACGTACATACATTTACATACATATTCAAGTGAGTATTATACGTAGATACCTATGCCCGCTTACGAGAGTGTATTATAACACATTTGCATGCAAGCATCTGTGCCTGATCTCAACATACACATACCCACATTGGTGATCCCCTTGAACGCCTACTCTGTTCTCTCGTCACCCCTATGTATTGCTTCTCCCATCCTCTTGAGTGCAAAGCTGATCTCTGAGAAGTCTTCTGTGTGTTTCCATGTGATTGGCTTTCCTATAGAAGTCTACGAAGCTCTGAAGGGCGTCCTTTTCCTTGATAGTGCGGTAGCGGGAGAAGCAGCCGCCATAGCTGTTGGACTTCTTCTACTCGGAAGTTCCCGTGCGGTAGCCGTCGATGAACTTCTGGCGTATGCTCAAGATACACAGCATGAGAAGATTCGACGAGCCTGTGGCATCGCTATAGCACTTCTCATGTTCAAGAAAGAAGAAGAGGTGTGTTACCTGTACACAAACAAGATACATGGACTATATGAAGAGACATGCAGTCAGAAAGATTGAGAAAGAACAATCGGGAAGGAAAGAGAAGAAAATTTCACGCGAATGAAGACCCTATACAATATATCATACAGGATCCTGTTGCTTGTTCAGCTGATACATAGTTGAGCCGTACTGTGAAGTTCTTTACCCATCCATCCACCCCTGTGACTGTCCTCTGAAGTCGAAGAATCTCACGTGTGTACACGCACACATATACATTTATAGAGCTTCTTTCACCCGTCACTTCTCCGGCTTGCCTAGAAAAGGCCACTGAATGCTTCAGTTTCTTCAAAGGTGCAAACTCGGCAACCGGACTTGACTAGGAAAGAAGAGTAGGGCATGATGATGGGGGAGCAGCTTTCTGTTCTAGCACGGCATCAAAATACAGGAGCTGTGTATCACCTCCCTTCATGTACGCGTATAAATACATATGTATATGTATATATCTGCATCGGTATACACGTGTTTGTAGATGATATATACGTGCAAATCTGTAGGGCCGTCTTCCTATCTGGTTACGTCCAAACGAGCTGTGAGGCGGGGGGAGCGGGACAAGCACGCCACCGTCCAGCTAGTAGCAAAGCCTCCTCCATGTGGGAATCTGTTCGTACCCGTCTTTATACAGGAGCCTACATAGACACATCTGGTTGACGGATATGTTTTGTATATCTGATACATGTACAGTACAGATGTATGCTAGCTACTGGATGCACCGCACTAATAAAGTTTCTAATATTCTACATCTATATACCGGCGTTCGTTTCGGTCGTGCGCTTCTCGATCTCTGAACATGCTGACAAGCAGAAGGGCAAATCAGAGTATATACATCTATACCTCGATCAGTGTAGACACATACAGGAAGCGTATGCCCACGCAGATACGGAGATTTGTATTAGTATAGATACAGAAACAGGGGTAGGATGACACAGAGAGATCTTCGAACAGGAAGCTTTCTGGTAAGAGAAGGAACGTTTTCTTTCTTCTTCCTGCCGTTTCCAACAACTCTCTTCTTAATTTGCTTGTGACGTTTTCAGGCTGATGCTTTGATAGAAAAACTCTGCAGTAAAGAGTGTGATGCTCTTATTCGATATGGAGGAATGTTTACTATTGCTATGGCGTACTGTGGCACTGCTAACGTAAGTTCGAGGCCTGTCGGGATACCCAATGCTGAGATTCTCGACTCTGCGGCTGTTTGCCTAGTCACAGAGACTCTTTATGTTTTCATAGAAAGAAAATCCAGTGCATGCATGCAGTGATGACTTCGTTCCTCGATAGCATTATCATCATCATTGCCACTCGCGCGGTGTATGTACACAGCTGAAGCCATTCATATTAGACAACAGATGACTCCGTTGAATACACAGCTCTCGGAGCGTTACAGCTGTTGTGTGAGTCAGTCAGCCACAGCCTTACCCGTGGACATCGACAATAAGAGCGGAAAGAAAACCACTGGTAATCTCCCAGCAGTTGGCTCGGGGGTTCTGGCGAGATTGAGATGATAGACGATGGCTACGTCTCAGACAATGGTCTCCGAACATGTGCCTGGAATCCCGTTTTCAAGCTGTCAACCCTAAAAGAAGAGGGTTGCTGCGGTGACGATGTATTATGCCGCGCTCAGCGGAGACATGTATATGTGGATTGCATCTGGGTAGACAGGTACATAGGCTACGATACTACGTACATCTATGAACTGATATACATGAGCATATGATGTATCTTGATTTACTCTAGAAAGTAGAAGGTAGCTTTGTTTTGTACGCGCCCTATAGTAGCTAGATGGAGAACATATGTGTATGAATCTCTGTTAACCTGTTCGGCAGCTCATGGCTTGAGTAGTACATATAAGTGCATACAGTGATGAGCTCGTGACTGTTCTGCGTGGATACTTAGGTATCTGTCTGTCTTCTTCGTAGTCTTTGAGATGTGCGAAGAGTTCGTGAGTTGAAATTTCCCATGTGTGTGTGGGGGAGTGTAGCCTCACCGTGTTTATGAGTCAGGGGATACGAAGATGCTCAGGCCCTTCGCTTTCTTTCTTTTTTTCTCTCTTTGTTCAGAGTAGCGCGATTCGCCGACTTCTGCATGTGTCTGTCTCCGATGTCAATGACGACGTACGCCGGGCCGCTGTCATCTCTCTCGGGTTTGTCCTCTGCGGAGACAAGCAACAGGTGCGTACAATATCGAGCTCTGTCCATACTACAGCAACAGTATTGAAGTCTGTCCATATAAATCGTCTGTTTGTCTGTCTGTCTCTCCGTCTCTCTGTCTATGTATGTATACGCATGTTTAACGTGTCTCAGCCTACTTCACATTCCCACAAAAGCAGGGTTCGCACAAAGCACTACACTTCTTGCCGAAGTAGGCGCTTTCAAATCGGGTGCTTGTATTCATATGGATAGATACATAATACATATCACATGCATACAGCTACGGGCGTCGATGGACTATTCGGTATGTCTCTGCCGAGGCAGCACTGTGCTACTACACAGAGTCCTGAGAAGGCATCGTGTATCGAGATCTTCCGGAGATTTGTAGGGGCATTTGGTCATTCTCCGGAGAGAGCATCACTCCACTGCTCTCAGGAGATTTGTGTCTTTGTAGGGAGTCCACTGTGTATCCTAGGAGAAAGAGGTATGAACTGTGTTTCGGAGAACCGGAGAATGCATGCACTGGCGAAAGGCGGTTGGCGGATGTGTGTACGTATTCTTGCATCGATTCGTATTCACTTCACTGCATGTCTCACGTACAAACGCGTTTCAACCCTGCAGGCAGTTGAGATTCACACGACTCCTTCTGTCGCAGGTGCTGTACGTAGGTACCGCACGTATGCCACCTGCGGCACAAGGAGTATCCTATAGACTGGAGAGAAGTCGTCTCGAAAAGACGATGAATTCTCTCCAGTCTATAGGGTATGAGACATGAATGAGCACATGCATATATGTATGTATGTATATATATCGAATACGTCGAGCCTAGCAGTCATTTTCCCCTTCCCCCCATTGTATAGGCGATTCTGTATTATTGTCCTTGAAAAAGACACCGTTCTTAACTTCCTCGCAACGAAGTGTCTTTTTTTCTGCTTGGTCTCCGTTCTCTAGCTTCCTCAAATTCTCAAAGTCCTGAGCGGGTCATTCAATCCTCATGTGCGCTATGGAGCTGCCCTTGCTTTGGGGCTTGCATGTGCCGGAAGCGGTCAGAAGGAGGTTGTCGATCTTCTTCTCCCTCTGGCTAATGACTCAACTGACTTCGTCCGTCAGGGTAGGTTCTGGCGCATGCATGCATCCTCTGTCTTTCTCAGCGTCTTGTGAAGCAGTATGAGGAGGGAGTTGACAGTGGCGTAGCGGGACTGAAAGAAGAAACAAGCACAGAGGAAAACTCTCCAAGTCGAATCGATTTGAGACAGAGCTCAGATCAAAGTAGACAGTCTTTTTCTTGTGTGAGTACGTATATACTTGTCCTCAGAATTTGCCGTCAGTCAACTCCTTCTCACATTCAAAATCAGTTATATGTATAGCCCGCATGCCGACATACATATAGAGAGAGAGGGAGACACGAGAAACTACATATATGTATACATATACGTAGTTTCTTATGTGCCTGGTTCGATGTGTTTCGTTAGTATGTGAATGGTATCGTCTACTGCCTTCCCGCATTTTCACAGCTCAAGCTTGCATTTGTTCCGACACTGTGAAATTTGCGCGGTTCGCAGGGGCTTTCATTGGCTTGGGCCTAGTCTTACAGCAGGTTACAGAGATTGCATGCAGTGAAGTAGGGACTGTAAGAAGTTTGCTTCAGAGAGTTATCGGAGATAAGCATGAAGATGTTATGGCGCGATTCGGGGCTCTCCTTGCTACGGGTTTAATTGATGCTGGAGTAAGTACGAAGTCGTGTCTCAACCAAATCCACTTCTTTTTACCTCCGTCTCTCTCTCTGTCTTTATCAGCAGTCAGTGTGTTTGAGGTGATAGATGATGTGTTTCATCTGTGTAGGCAGTAAGCGTGTGCTGTACGTTTTCCTGACGTACGCGTGACGCATGTGCATGTATTCACGCTGCCCGCGTCTGTTCTGTGCGTGCATGACTACTTTCTTTTTTCGCGTCTGCCTTGCTCTTATCTTGTCTTCTCCTCTGCTCTCCCCTGCGGAGAAGGAAAGGAGGAGAGAACAGAAGAACAAGACAACGTTCTGTATCGTGTATGCCTTGTATTCCTAGAGAGAGATGATAAGATCTAGTCTATCCGTGTGTTCGCTATAGTAGGAAAACAAGTCGCTGATGCAAAGAAATATAAGCAGAAGAATTCTGACCACTATTGCGGCAGCCTCCCGATCTCGTGTCTATCTATCTATCTATTTCCCTATCTACCGATCTATCTATCGGTCAATCTATCGACCTACCCGTCTCAGCGGAGGCGCGTCGCTCGCGTCCTGGGTGTCATATATTGGCCTTTCTTGTGTGAGTGTCGTATGCTTCACATGCGTATAGGTGTATAAAGGTAGCCATATAAAACTGTCGTGTAAGGTCGCCTCTCGAGTATCGGAAATGTTTCTTTGTCTCTCCGTCTTTCTTTGTTTCCGAGTAGAGAGAGATCTTCTCTTTCTCTCTTTGATTTTCCTTTCTTCCTTCGTAAAACTGCTGTTGTATGCAGGGACGAAATGTGGTAGCTTCAATGTTCTCTTCAAGTGGGGTACTACGACAAGAAGCGGCTGTAGGGTTCTGTCTCTTCGCTCAATTCTGGTATTGGTATCCTCTTCTTCACATGGTCGCTTTAACCTTTACTCCTACAGCTCTTATTGGATTGACGGTCTCTCCTGCACCGAACAGCAGTAGCGGCAGTGCCTCGTCGACCTCGAATGCGATCCAAGACAAGAAGAAAGAAGAGAAGGGGAAGTCGAGCTCGTCTAATAAGGAAGAACAGAAGGACGTTGAAATGAAGGAAGAGGCTGAAGAGAAGAAAGAGGAGGGGGCAGGAATGAAGCGGGAAGAAGAGAACAACACTGTCGGGAAGAAAGATCAAGAGAATAGTAGTAAGGTAAAGAAAGAAGATGAAGAGAAAGGAGGGAAGAAAGACGACAAAGAAGAAAAGAAAGAGAATGAAGAAGACAAGGGAGTCCCAACAGGAAAGGGAGAAGGAGAGAAGAAAGAAGGTGTGAGTAACCAAGACTTCCTCTCACTCTTAAGACTTCCTTCAAGCTGGAAAGTGATGTGCGTGGGGTGTCGAAGAGGACAGTTTTCATACATTCCATCTTTAGCAAGTCTTGAGAAGAAAGAAGAGAAGAAACAGACCATCAAAGCTGTCCTAAGTACCACAGCAAAAAGGAATCGAAAGCTCCAGGAACAAAAGAAACGTCTAGAGACAGAAAAGAAGAAAGAAACCTCCCAGAGGAGTTCAAACAGAGATGATAAGGAAAAGAGCGACCATGGAGACGGTAACACTTCATCCTCGTCTTCCTCGGGATCTTCAGGTAGGCGAAGAAGACTATGAAAAAAACGCGACTCTTCTGCCCTACAGATGATGCGGGTCTCTTCGTCATCTCCTCGTCTCATTCTTCGTCTCTGCCGCTTTCACTATAGATATATGCATGCATATACATGTATATGTATGTGTAGCTGTCTGTGTGTCTAGCACGGCGATGATTCCCTTCATCCAGCCTAGGGGTGGGATCGGAGGCCACGTCAATAGGCAAGTACCGCTACAAGTCGTATGAGCAGGTGAAGCCAAGGAGAAAGAAGAGGAAGAAAGAAAATGCGAGGAGAAGAAGAAAAACAACAAGACTAACAAAGCAGACACTTGCCTAAAGGACGGGAGACAGGGAGTTCTATCGGAACAATACCGTCGTGTTCATTATCTTTTTGTTATGGAGAAGAAACAGAAGAAATGAACTCCATTGGAGGAGAGGCATCAGCTCCATCTGACTCAGGGAGGGGAGAGATCTTCTCTTCGCTTTTCTTCATCCGTTTTGGTGCTTTCTATGTACTTCAACCATCGTTCATAGAGGAAGGTTATCTACTTACGTATCTATGCGAGGATCAATCTATTTTTATGTATGTGTCTGTTGATAGCGGTAGTAGTGGGGATACTGGAGGAGTATGGAGAGATGTACGTTCTGCTCGTCTTTCTTTCATTCTTCCTGTCTTTTTGTTTCAGCCATGGAGGTTGAAGTCGATGGAGAGCCTCCTAAGAAGGCGAAGAAATCCGAAGGAGCTGAAGGAGGAAGCGACGGTGGAAAACTAAAGTAAGAGAAACTTGGGATGAGAGAGAAAGCGACATGTGAACTGTGTGTGTCTCTTGTATATTCTTTTGCCTTCTGCACGTAGAAAAGAGGAAGAAGTCTTTGTAGGAGTAGCCTCCCTGTGAATTGCGAAGCTTGCCTCTGTCGTCTTCTCTCGTTTGTCTAGTGTAGCGGAAATGTGAGGAAGTGCGGGGATAAAGGAGGGAAGAGATAGCGCGGAAGGGAGGAGAGAAGAAGAATGTTCTCTTTCCCACTTCCACGTAATTACTGGACTACAAACGAAACAACATTTTCTCTGCTGGCGATGATCCATCATGTATTCCTCGTTCACCGGTATATGTATGTATTCTCATGCAATGCACTGTAGGGTCTGTTTATGTGAGTGTATGTATGCATGTGTATCGGTGTGTATATGTGTATGCTACCCTATTCCGAGTGTATTCGGCACCTGTGTATCCATATGAATGCTTGAATGTCCAGCTCTCCCTCTGCTTTCATTAAACACCCAAGGTGACGTCTTCTTTTCTTACATCTCTTTTTTCTTCTTGATCGGCTTGGTTCTCGCCAGCCTGCCGTCCGTCTATTTGTTTATTTCCCTTCCTTTTTTTCCTTTAACTCTCCAGGAAAGAGTCCGATGGAATGGAAGTTGAAACGGAAGACAAGTAAGTCTATAGCCATGCACGTAGATGCATATGATACACGTATATGTTTCCGCTCACGTGTATATACAGAGAGAGAGAGAGACGGGGAGGAGGAAGAGATGGAGGTGTAGTTGGTTGTGTCCCTCGTATGTAGAAAGGATGTATTTCTTTCTGTCTCTTGCTTTTCAACGAAGATCTGCATGCGTCTTACATATGGATTCCAGGCTGAGGATTTAGTTACATGTCTTTCTCTAGTTTGAGATAGCGGCGTATCTTGCATTGAATGGACAAGTAGACACCCAACCAACTATGAGTGAGCTTGGTCTTCTCAGGCGGCTATAGGATGTTTATTTCTTACCGATAGAATAGAGACCAGTCGTCTCTCTCTTCTTCAGTTCCAGTCCTACGTATGATTCGTCTGTTCCCCCGTTGCTTTGATGAGTCGAACTTCCCTCCTCACATACAGTCAGCTTTTGTGGTTCCTCCCAACACTCCGGACATGCCTCACATTGTAGGGACGTATCTGTGTCTAGGTCTAGGTAGAGATTTCTCTATCGATCTACCCCTCTCTCTCTCTCTCTCTCTCTATATATATATATATATATGCGTTGTTTCTGTATGGAATCAAATCCGCGTGACCAGTCTCCTCTTAAGAAAACAGACACTTTTTCCGCGGCATCTTATTTTTACGTGTGGACTATCCCGATCCATTCTTTGTATCTCTCCCTCATCCTCTGCTGGTCGAACGCATGAATGAGTGCCTTTAGCTTGTTCTCCTCCTCTCTTCTTCTTCACCCCTTCCCCTCACCATCTCTACTCCGTGGCCCCCCACAACTCTTTGCTAGCCAGTCGGCAGCCCCTTCTTCTCTTCGAAACAAACGCTTCTACCTTTCAAGCGGTAGATGTTCCGGGCTCAGGCCTAGACCACCCAGAGAAAGAGAAACACCTTCATGTTTTCTTTTGACTTGTCTGTTTCGATCAGGGATGAGGACAGCAAAGCTACTACTAGCAAGAGCTCAGATAAGAAGAAAGAGGGAGAAGAAGGTTCAAGTGGAACAGGAGGGGGAGAGGAGTCGACAGGCAGCGGGTCATCATCGTCGAGCAATAATAAGGAAGACGCCAAAGAAGTAAGAAGGAAGGAGAGAGAGAGAGGGAGACAAGAGACTCTGGCTGAGGTCAATATGTACGTACGGATACAGTAGACGAGGGGAAAGGAAGTGTCGATGAGAGGAGAAAAAATAAAGAAGATGACGGCCATGAGAGGGAGATATGGCAATAGACTCACCCAATTCATACGGGGAGGAGCTGCACTACAGCCAGTAGAATACGCATGTAGATACACAGAGAGAGGTGGCCGTGTATATAACTATATATATCTGTATATATATATATGTATTCGTGTCTTTCGAGGTGTATTGTTGTGTATTTCTGTCCGTCTGCGCTGATGGCATTGAAGGCAGTCTGTGTCAAAGGTGACATCCATCGGGAATGCTTGCGTGTAACTTTCTTTCTGTTTTAGATTGTTTCATTCTCCCCCCTTTTCTCTGTTGTAAATCTCGGTAGTTCATCTGTCTGCTTATGTGTTGTCGGTAGCTGTATGTAATCAGACTCGTATCGATGTAGACAAAGGAGGTCCTAGCGTTGTTCGATGGAAGGTGTCTCATCTTTCCTTCAGGTGGAGATGAGAAATCCTTGTCGAGTTCTGCCTCAGCAACAGCCATTCATCTATCTAATGCCTGACTCGCGGTATCAACCGATCTTCCCAGGGCGCAAAGCAGGCTTTGTTCTCTTACGAGATACAAGGTATGTTTCTATCCTTCCTCTTCTTACTTCTAGCTATATCTTCAGCGTCACGACGTCTTCTATACTATACGTATGAACGAAAACCATCATACGCACGAGAAGAATTCTCTTTATCTTGCTTCACCGCCACACAGTACTATATCTATTCATTGACCGATCTGTATCCATCCGTCTGTCTTTCTGTAGCTAAGTATAGCTGTATATATGTGAGTTTTCGAATATATAAGTCTCCTAGCTGATCTCGATTTCATATATTTATCACTAACATCTTCTTCGGTATACTTTCTTCATGCTGAGAGTAAAGCCTGTCATCGTGAGAGGGGGGTGGCCTGTGATTTCTCTTTACAGTACTCCGGGGTAGGCTATATATATATATATATATATATTCGTAGATACGTATGTATGTATTCATGAATATGGATGTAGAGAGATAGTGATTGTATTATGTCCTTTGTCGTCGTGGCGTAGACCATGTAGAGACACTCAAGTGTTTATCTCTTCTTCATTCTTATGTGCACGTATGTATGCAATTTTTCTGCTCTCTCTGTGCCTTTATCTTGCTTCGTCTCGTTGGGTTGTTCTCAGACCTACAGAGCCTGATGAGTTCTTAGAGCCGAAAGAAGACGCAAAAGGAGAAGACGAAAACGCCGGTGACCAGTCATCTGGAGGATCAAGTGGGGGAGCAGAGGAAAGAGAAGCTGAGCCTTTCACTCCCTTTGAATGGTCAGGTTAACTGCGTTTGTCTTCTGTCATAGAGGAAGAAGAAGAGACAACAGGGAAGTTACAACAGACATGACAGGATGAAGTCGATCTATCTATCCGTGTAGCTAGCTATCTATTTGCCTTGTTCATAGCTCCGGCATAAGGAGAATGAGAAGCTTTCATTTCATCTTAGGGTCTTATCAGGAAGAGGTCAAGAAAACGACAATTGAAGGGGTCTCCGTCCATGCGCCGAAATTGTCGCCGTTGCCGTCTCCTGAGAGAACGGAAAGAAGGAGCAAGTCTTACTTGCTCGGTTCTATGGTTGAAACGAATACAAATAGATGACGATGTCTGCATGCAGACAGAAG
>NW_027153691.1:0-49556 GCF_002600585.1 Cystoisospora suis
CAGCAGTGCGGAACCCTAATGAGCCGGCCAGCGACCTGAGGCTTTTTACTTCCTGTAACACAGCAAGTGCGCGCTTCCTCTGAGGGACTGCTGGAAGCTTGTCGACAAGCCATCTATACCCGGATATGCTACAATGGGTCTCTTTGAGTGTGATTTATGCAGACATGCCTCGAGCGTCCGGGTGGCCGCGCCAAGGCATCCCGACATAGACCTGGCATCCCTAATGAAGCATCACCCCGTTCGGTCCTGTCCCAGCGGGACACTTGTACCTAGGTGCAAGAGGGGGCGACAACGATCGCCAGCGAAGGTGACTTGTGTGTGTGTCTGTTACGTGAATAGCGCCGGGAAGTGAACCCTGCACGGGTGAACGCCCGTCACTGAACTGCTTGAGGCGATCCGCGTAGTCTCTGTCACTTCAGGTCCCTCTTCTGCTCGAGATTTTCTCTTGAACAGCACAGTATCAACGTTTTTCCTCTTCGTGCCATATCACCGCCTCCAGCAACATGATGTTACCTCGCGGAGGCTGGAAGACTTATTCGCCGCCATGATGCTGATCGGCGATTACTAGCGATTCCAACTTTCAGCTAACGGCGGGGAGGGCAGTGAGGAGTCACCTGGTGCAACGTGGATGCATCGAACAGGCTGCGGTGTCACTACAGCGTGGGGGCGGCTCCGCGAACGGTTGTTGCGCGCCCCGATGTTGTCTCTTATTCTAGGCGAGCTGTCCGGAGTTGCGCGCTCCGTTCCATTGTGCCGTAAGAGTAGTCTTCCGTTGCAATGAGGAGGTTTTCGATGGTCGGGGCGTTCTGCGCCCTGTCGTGTATTTTGCCTATGGCAAACGCCGAGAAAGGACAGGAGCAAGAAGAGTTCATTGGACCGCTCACGGCCAACATTGCAGGAGCAGTGGCGGGAGCGGCACAAGGTGCGCTTACAGGCGGTGTTGGAGGAGGCTTGATAGGGGGTGTCGTTGGGGGACTACTTGGGGGTGTGCCGCAGCCGGCGGGAGCTGGGCAGCAGGTGGCTGGACCACCCAAAGTTGGTAACTACCATGCTTGCTCACTGCACGTCTTCCAGGGAATTCACTAAACTCCCAGCCGTCAAGCTCATGCCAAACAAACATATGAAAATTTCCAAACGCGACCTGCAAAGCATTCTTGGAGACCTGCGCCAAGAAATTCGCAAACAGGTGGGGTAATCCCGCGACTCGATGAGGAAGGAAAAGCACACTTTTGTGACTTCAGGTGTACAATGTCGAAAAACAATACATGAACAAAGCAGTACCCGGACCGAGAGCACTATCATACTCTTCTGGTTCATTCTTACCCGGACCCGAGACACCGGTACAACGTCAACACTCTGAACAGGAGCCTGAAGGGCTTCGACGGACGGGCTGGTGTGCAGCGCTTTTTAGGTGTCGACCCGCCGGAGTCGCGGAGGCCCGTTGCTCGGTCGACCACATTGCCCGCTGTAAGAATCTGAGACGTCGGTTGAACCCACTGGGCACTGTGGCATGCCAACGGACGTCAGTTCAGACAAACCGATAGAGTGCTTCACCACGACGAGCAAGACGTTGTTGCTGAGGAGAAGTTCCGTGAAATAATTGATTCGTTGAACGAGGTGCGAATACAGCAGATGTCTTCTGAAGAGATCACGGATTTTGCCCGGCGCAGCTGTCTCAGATTGCCCGGAGAGAGAAGCCAGACGATTCTAAGGTGCAGAACGTAGGCCTGGCTGACGGTAAGTCCACAGTGCCCACAGCGCTCTCTTGAGGGAGTAGACGGGTTGGAGGACACTTCTCCAGGACCGCTGTGATGAGTGATCCGTACCCGGAGTGGATGTGCCAGCGTGCCATGTGAACCGAACCGCATCCCCCACCACCTTGCCGCTAATGCTGCAACAGGATGGATGAACAGTTCACTGACTCCGACTGCGCCCGGAAAAGCCAACAATTGTACCAGTAGCTTTTGTAGATGCAACACATGCCTAGACTCGTGAAATTATTTGTACGAGCATTACATTTCCTGTGTGCCGCAGTACTGGACACGGAAAACGTCCATAGGGAAAAGGGATTACAAGGCTGGTTAGTATGGGCCATCGCCTCTAGCATGTTTTGTGCTGCCTTCCTCAACGCCCCACTGCAGCGCGCGCCACTTACATCTCTCGAATGCTCTTCGCCACCAGTCCGTCCCCTGCAATGAAACGTCTTCGACTAGTCCTATACTTTCAGCCTTAGCTCAGAAGCTCAGAGCCTGCTCTCTGTAAGATAAAATGGACGAATACTTGGAGAAATCATGCTGGCCTCACTAGAACGGCACCTACCTTTGCAAGTCTTCGGTCCCCGGAAACGCTATGGCTCTCCTTACCAAAATTAAGCTATACTGTGAGAGCCGATCCGCAAGTGCAGCGCTTGAACGCCATGTTCACCCACATGGCAGGATACCCCACGCAAAGCGAGCAGTCTACTGTATGGAAGGGCGTCCAATGTGATCACATGTTGCTCTACGCGCTTTGCAATTTCGAAGGCAAGCCCCATTAGGTGCATCGAAGGGTCTTAGAAACGGAGAAATCCCAATGTGCTCGTCCCCCCAAATGACGCTCCGACGGCCTTGGAGAAAAAAGGCGCCTTCAGCGAAACTATACGGAGCTATGTGTCAGTCTGCATTTGCTAGATTCTAGTTTTACTGAGTGGTGCCCCTACAATTATTTGACAGGCTTAAGCAACTGCCGCCTAAGCAAAAAAGCGAGAGCTTTCTCAGGAACCGACTTCAGTCCGTAGCGCCCCGCAAACCGCACACAGTTTCGGGGCTGTAAACTTGGTAGGTCCGAGGCGCGGAAAAGTACCCTGCTCGCAACATCCCTCAACACCACCAGTCGCCCCAGCAAAAAAACTGTCCGTTCACATAAACCGACGACCGTAGTCACCTACGACGCACTGCTCTACATCAGATAAAGGTATATGGAAGGACGGCGCAGTCGACATCAACCCGGAGCGTGGTGTACTGCACAACAACAATCAGTCACACCTCTCAGCGTCTTGCTTCCGTGCAGCGTGTAGGATTCCAGTTTCGCTTCTCTGCCGTCACAGTCCTGAAAGGCAACCCGGGCCAAGGGGCACTCCTTACGTCGGCCCGAATCACAAAAGAGCAACTGTAAGGGCTCAGCCCGCCGCGCTACGGGCGCCGACCCCTGACAGTGTCTGGCACAGCTTCTGTTGTTCCCTTCGACCGCTTGAACCAGACGATGAGAAGACCCAGAAACACGAGAATGATGAATGTGCCGCTAAGCCAGCTCATACAAAGAACCCCGTCCACCTCCCCGGGCTTCCAATCTTCGTTCGAATCGTGAAATTCAACCCCGCCACTATCAGGGGTATCCAGAGCTGCCCGAGTGGGTGAAGCCGGGACAGAAAACTGAGCTTTACTGTCATCCATCTCTCAGTGAACTGGGACAGCTTAACGGGCTGCAGTGTGTAAGGGTGGCTCGACGTGAGTCCCACTATCTACAAAAACAAAAGAAGCTACGAATGAAGAAAAAAGCGCCTCCACGCGGTTGACTGTCTCGGGATACTAGCGGCCACGACTCATCAAACAAAGACGCCCAACATCACAGTAAGCGAAATATCAGCGTGATTACAAAAGTGCTGATGTGAGGAGTCCAGGACCCAGGAAGGAAAAGGGCGGCACGGGCTGGCACACCGGATACAGCGACCAGACAACGTACCAAAAAAAAGAGACGAGCTGCTCACGATTTCTTGACTTACTTCGGTGACAAGTCTCTGCACACTTTATCCGGGAACTGCTAGGCTTCAGAAGTACTCAGAACTGAGCTGTTTGCTGTACAACCGAACAGAGAGAACGAGTCACCGGTGCCTCTCTGGAGCCGCACTCTAAAGCACACTACCAAAAGAGTTGTGAAGGCCTAGAGCTGAGGTGGTGGGCAACAGAAGATTTTGTCCAACCTCACCTCCACTAAGCGGGAAGACGTTTTCCAAACTGGTCGCCAGCACGCTCCTAAGCGCTAGTATACAACGTGCGCACTGTTAGCGGTACGGGGCAACGCAGTAGTGTACTTCCGGCTCGAATAGTCGTGCCTCTCCGTTAGCTCCTTGAGCTGCAGAAAGGCTGGGTGTTCACGCAAGACGGGCTCGGGTATAAAGTGACGACGTGGCACCGAACCCACAGCTTCTTCAGCGCCGTAGCCGCGGAGCCAGCTCTGCCCACCACCCAGACCGGCCTACGTCCGGCTGCGGACTCCAGAAAAGTCGGCCGAATTAGCGTTACCAACCTCGTCCCCGCTTTAGCACCAGTGACTTGCAAATCGTGCAAGACAGGTTACAAACATCCTTAGAGACTGACACTGACAAGTCTTTCAGCCTTCTTGAATGGGGGAGACGTCTTGCACGGCAGGCCTGCTGCCGCGCACCCGTCGACAGCCTGTGGTTTCCTTTCGTTGACCCGCTGGTTCTTGCTCTGTAGAGCCTCGGCGTTTGCGGGCCGGCGCGATGGTCCGCTCTGTGAAAAAGTAGATAACTGACCCAATACTTTTGCAGCGCAGCACACCTGCTCTTCAGGGAAGTCAGTGCTTATCACGGTACGTGACCAACCGTTTCGCGACTTCGTATCAAGGTGGAGGCTACACAGGCGGTTGGCAGCGCCCCAGCAACCACGTTGCCCAAGAGAGAGAATCATCTTCTCTTCATCTTTCCGTACATCGGTCAGACATTTTGGTACTTTCCGCGCGACCTGCCGTATTACGGAGCGAGTCCGCGACCAACCATCTCCATAAGGAGTAAGATTGGCCACAGGCCATCCTGGAATTCACATCGAGGCAGCCTCAATCTCAGGCCAGCATCCCCTGTGCTGGGCTGGGGTACCGTGGTGGGACCTGCTTTGCCGCGAAAAATTTCGCAGCCTAAGATCCGCATACGCTTTCTGGCAATGCATCTCAATGGTTGAGCGTCCACCCGCGAGTTACCTGGCTGCCACTCTGAATGGCGGCTACACCAGCCCCGACGACGCGGACTTCAGTAAGAACCACGTCTACGGGCAGGCCCCGTCTACGGACAGGCAGGCAGGCACTGACTGCTGTTGTTGGCACTGGCGTATAGCGTTGATTGGTATCACACCGGTTACTTGCACTCGGCGGAACTTGAAGCAGTTGTTTCCCTTTGCATGAAGTCCTCGCGTCGCCGCTCCCGAGTCGCCCGAGCTTCCCAGCGGGCGATAACTACCAAGCGACGCTGGTGCAGCATGTCTCTCTAGATACCCGGCCGGTGTCTCAGACTAGGGCATTGCAAGGTTGCCAGCTCTGTTACTTCGAGAAAGAACGGGGAGGCCCGTACGAAAGTTCGCTCTAACAAGTGCACCTTCAACTGAGCAAACTGTCAGCGACAGCTCATGTCAACTGCAGTCCTGCCGAAGAATCTTCTGCTGTTCGAAGGTCTTCAAGAAAAGGCTCTAGCGGTAGCAAATGCGGATTCGCGACCAGGTGCTGTTTCTCATCGGCGCTGACTCCGGGACCTGCCAGACCCATCACGGGGTGTAAGGAGCAGTCAATAGATCCCCGTCTTAGAATCGCATGCAGGCGCTCTCCGGTTGCACGGCTGAAAGGGTCGACAGCAAATGCGTGCTGCCACGCGAAGCTCGACATTACCCTGAAGACAACACAGAGAGAGCATGCATGTTGCCCAGCGAGACAGGAACTGGGCGGTCTGGGGTTCGTGAGTCAGTGTTGGGGTGCCGGTGCCGCATCACATCGATATTGCCATTCCAGAGCAAGAAGCGCAGCGGAATCTGCAGTCCCGGGTGACATGAGTGGGATTGCCAAATCAGCGATGAAACGGTAGTCGCTACCTTGGCGGTCTGCGCAGCAAACTCCTCCAACGAACAACGGTGTGCGCACTCGATTCATCTTCTGACTCGCTGGGACACTTCGCGCTCGAAGGCTGTTGGTGCACAGAGCTCCGCAGTAGGCTCTGCAGTGTTTGGTCACTTCAGATGGCCTGCGTGGGCCTTGCACCCAACGTTGAACTTCCACTGATTAGCTCCTCAAGGCAGAGCAATACTTTGCTCCCAGTTTACTGCACGTCTACAGCAAGAAAAACGACAATGTGCTGCCTGAAGAGGACTCATAGCGGCGAAAGTTCACTTGTACCCAAAGATCAGCAGGGTCTTCTCTTGCGAACTACGCCCGCAGTGTAGACTCCGCGAAACAACTGAGTCATCACTGCAACAGCTTTGTCACACGGCGAGCGCGTTTCAGCTCACCCGAAGTCACCACAGCTTCGGAACGGCGTTCGAACTCAGCTCCTGCACTACAAGGTGGGGGGGCGGGGGTCTCCCATGTTGTGCCGGAGTGTGGGCTTCATACCGACACAAAGCGAGGCCATCACTGGCAGAGCACGAAACTACATACAATGTTGTTTTCAGGTCGCCCTGGAACGACCAAGCTGAACCCTTGCGCTTACTCCGAGTCAAGTACACCCGATAAGCATCAATAGGTCCGCACCTGCAAAGGAGATAGCAGAAGTAGCTGCCTCCGTAGTGAACCAAATGCTCGAATCTCGTCATCTGCGGCTTTCCCACGAGGTCACAGACTGTTACTCCAGTCATGCTCTCCTCCGCCGTCACTAACCACTCATGTCTGCTGTACGCCGTGTCTATCCAGTCCCGCAGTGCTTGCAGCTCTTCCTCAACGTTCAAAGCTGGTCTTGCCGCGGTGGGCGAGAACGCTTCTTTCCCCGGACTCTGAAACCCAGTCTCATTGAACAGTTGACTAGATTCTGATGACGGGAAAAAGGAGTAAAAGGCCTGGTCCATGAGTGCATGAAGGAGCAGCTGAAGCGCCTGCAGGTGTGCAAAGTTGCAAGACGGGACTGTGGCCGCAGAGTCAGATAGGTCAGACGGAGACAGCACGAGGGCGCGCGTAAAGTGTTCAAAGAGATTTGAGGGAAACTCCGCGAAGTCCACTGCACCGCGGGTTCCCGAAAGGTGTTGCAACTCTGTCTCAGAAATTAGTGAGTGCAGAACGTGGCCGAACTCGTGCAAGAGACTTCGACTCATACAAAGTGGGAGGAGAGTATCGGTCAACATCTTCTCCAAATCGGCGCCTGGAAAGAAAGACAGATGTGAGCCGCAATCCCGCCAAATGCTCGGCTCGGCACTATTTGCCCGAAATGACCGCCGACTCAGCCGCCCGCCGGCAAACTACACAGTAAGAAGCCCTTTCATCATGAGCGAGCAATTACTATCGCTATGTCGCACCCCAAGTCGAGGCTTCTGGGTTGTCGGGTATCACGGCTAGGAAATGTGTTCATCGGCTCCCGTGCCCGAAAGGGCTGAGCCTCGTGGCTCCGCAGCTTTACAGGCCGACGCACAGCGCCTGACTCTCGAGTAACTGCTTACAACTGAGTGATTCCTTGTCGTGGTTCGTTTCTTCGTACCTGCTCCTCTGTCGTCCATCACGCAGCCGTGTGGAACTCCACCAGGAGGTGAAAAGCTGCAGACGAGCGCACTGCACGGCACTTGCCTCAGGATTCTTTTCTCTCTGCATGAAACAACTGCCCGTCCTGGGTTTCCGGAACCGGTGGGAGTTGCTTCTGGTGCGCTGTTGACTAAGTCCTCAACGGATGAGAGCCACAGCGGACCACCCAACCGCCACCCCTGCGAATCGGCGTAGGAGAGATTTTTCGAGCCTCTCACCGTGAACTGGGCGAGCAGCCGTGTCTTCGACGGGCGAGACCACAAATCCAGGTAGAAGACGCCTCTTAGCGAAGAAGGAGAACAGGGAGACGATGAGCACAGACGGACGGCCCGGGTGCGGGGGTCTTCGTGGAGCTCAAACCGCAGTACACTCCAGTGCCATGTCTCGCCTGCAACACCGAGGAACGCGGGGAGCTTTACATACAAGGAGGCCTAATGGAAGAAGACGAAAGGGCTGATGAGTGGCATCGTACCCACCGACTGGGCCTAGTCACACATCTGCGCTCCGAACGAAGCCAGCGCGAGTGGGTCTGCAAACAGCTCGGAACGAAGCGCTGCACCACGATTCGCACATACATGAGTTTGCTTCAGGCGTTCATCAAGTTTCGCCACGGCCCTGGCAACGCGCGCACGGGCAGGGGTTCGCACCACCAGCTGTCGGCAGCAAAAAAACTGCCGCAGGACTTCGACTAGATAGAGTGACAGACGTGGAGCCCAAGCCGTAATTTCGTGTGGCTGAGTTCAGGAGGCTGGTGTGGTCACGGTGCCCTGCCCAAACTGGCGGGGAGGGGAGAACGCCACAGGTTGAGTCTCCGCTTGACTGTTCGCTTTGCGGAGAGTCCGTCGGATGAACCTAACTGGCAAGCACCGAAGCATACTTGCCTTTCGCCGGCGTAGTGCGCACCAGCCGCAGGCCAAGAAGGCGTTCGACCAGAGTTTGCATGCCCTCTAACAGCTGCTGAAGGGACACAGCCGTCCGCTGTCGGAGGTGGCGCCTAATGAAGTAGTCAGAGAGAACACGAACAGGGCGCTTGCCGTGCTACGTACTACCGGGAAGGCGAGGAAAACAAATTAGCAAAATGCGCAAGGAAGATCTAGGCATGAACCGAGGAGGCAGAACGTTAAACGACACGCATTTTTGCCCGAAAAAGAGTCGAAGCTGCGGAAGGACTAGGCGGGAGGCACACAAGCGTCACTTCATCGTAGGCTGTGCCGAAAAAAATTTGCGGTTGGAATTGCGCCGAACTTTTACGCGTTTGCAGCTGGCAGCAGGCGCAGGCACAGAGAGTCCAGAGAAGGGAAGCGAGGAACAGCGCCAGATCACACCAGTCCAGATGCGAAAGACGCCAACGAGACAGGGCAGGGCAGACCACTGCGACAGGTGAGAGCAAGGCAGAGACAGAAACAAAGTAAACTCGCGACAAGTCGCATGATGTTCTTCGTTGCCTTCAGAAAGAAAGACTACAGATTGCTACGCATGATGAGATAGAAGAAACAGCAGATCCATTAGTCGTGTCTGCACGGACTTATGATCTGGTCGAACAAGTAGTCCTGTCACACTCCTCGAGCTCACTTGCTGTCTGTCTGTCTTCGGTGATATTGGTGCATGAGAAATCGCAAATCCCACGGCCGCATCTCAGCGAACTTTATAGCGGACGTGCCATGGGGTGGTTTCAGCAGTCCTTGGGCCATAGCAAAATTGGACACGGTCTCAAGCTCCTGTGTCACTCCGGGCTGCACAGCGGAAGGAATATACGCTCCAAATTGGCTAGGGTGCAACATGGCACGCACTCAGCGGGCTTGCTGTGCCAAAAACCACCTGCAGTTCTTCTAAATGAATAAGCGGGGCGCTGAGAACTGGACAGCCCCGGCTGAATGATGCAACGAGCGGTGCGACACATGTATACAGAGACATGTGTCGCACCGCGGAGAGAACACACATGCGGTGACAACAACTCGACAGAGGAGACGTTGGCCGGGGACAGGCTGGACTTCTCCTCACGAGAGGAGAGAACAAAGAACTCCTCTCGCTTGAGGCGGATGCGACAGTGACGCGTATGATTGCTTCTTCTTTGGAAAACGACATCGCCTCCCGGAGTGCCTCAGTAACAAAGACACCTCTAGGATCCAGTACTAGAGAAAATTGTTGGAATAGAATGAACGCCATTGAAGGACACAGAGAACTCTTGGTACTAGCGTGACCGGATCACTGTCTACCTGTTCAGCACCTCCGGAGATGGCTGACGCACTTTCCGTAATAAAAAGTACAGCGAACTCACCCGCAATGCCTCGAGAAGGCGCGAAAGGAAGCTGTCCACCGCCGCCGGAGTCCTCAAAATGCCATCACTGCGGGTAGAAGCGGCAAAAAAAGACCATCTCGAACACAAAAAAACCGGATGTGTACACCCAATACTACTAACATGCGAAGCCTGCAGTCTCTCCCACAAGCGTTGTTTCGCCTTTCTCTACGAGAAACGAACCAACAACAGAAGAGGCCCGCCCGGACTAGCCTCTCTAAGGTCGGGTACGTACTGGTGAGCCAGTGGAGAATTATGCCTGAGACTGACCGCTGAGCGTAGGCCGTCCACGAGCTGTAACCTCTGAACCGGGCCAGCGCTTGCCGGAAACGCAGAAGGTGAAGCAGGCGTCGCTCACACTCCTGATAACATCAAAGACAGAAAGGATACAGCAGCTGACAGGTTTGAGTCACCCTGATGTGCAAGTTCAACAAATGGTCACTAAGCAAGCGGGTCACGGGCCTGGCAGGAGAGCAGGTGGATGACTACGTAGCTGTACTTGCTTACCTAAGCCGCACTCGCGGGTGTCCCTGCCTGTCCGTTGCTGTCGCTAACACGAGACTGATGCCTGCGCGGATCTCTACTGTAACTGCCCTTGAAAACGAGCCTCTGCTTTCCAGGGATGCTACCTTCAAGCCGAAATAAAGAGCTGCGGCAAATCATCTTCCGGGAAGACCGACTTGTGTTGTAAGTTTCAATAGTACTGAACGGGACTACGCACTAAAGTTCTTCGGATCCGGCAGGAAAGTAGTTAGCACGCCACGTCCTCTAGGACCAGAACGCGAGCAAAAGCACACTGAAGTAAACGAGAGAGAACCTATTCCCGAGACTTGCCTCATCGTCCCGAGTCGCCGTCCGTTGGAGCTGGTAGATGTCACGGCGTAGCTCAGCATCGCAAGACTCTCTGCAAAGATTGCAGCCCACGGAGCAGAAGGCCAGCAAAAACGTACACGGACCGACTGCCCTACGCGCCCTATTGCGAAGAAAAGTAGTGCACAAGCAGGACGGATCTGAATTCCGTCCTGGCCCCCAAGTATCGTCGGTCCTTAGAAGACCGCAGTGCGTCCCAGGACCGCCCCGGACTGCTTCCCTAGTCATGGTTCTTTTCCAACTGCTGAGGAGTTTGTTTGTTTGCACTGTGTGTAGTCGTTAGAAGCGTAATCTGTGAAAGCAAATCACGTACGGCCACTATTGCAGATCTTTCTCTTGACGCGGAGTTTTATGTGCACTCTCCCAGCTGTCGAAGAAAACCTCAGCATAGAAGAAGAGACAACTTGAGAGTCTTCCAGCTGCCCGGTCGCGTACCAAGCGGTGCCACTGGTGAGACGCTTTTGAATGTAGGTTGGTGGCGTCCCGTCTGCGAAGTTCTTGCGTTGTGAGGTGTTACAAAGGGAGAAGGAATCACGCAAGCGATTACTCAAAACCAAGGGGTATTATATACACACGCATCCCACCCACTTCATACTTGAGAAGTGTGTGTGAAAGTTCACTATCTGCAGTCACAAAAATACAGTCACTCTTCTTTCCTCCTCGCCCTCCACGGATGCGTCGTCTGATAGACGAAAACAAGCTGCTGTCTCCTTGTTGCTGATGCTCTTGGATCGCACGTGCTACTATGTCCGGGTGCACCCCAGAGCGAAGCATGGCGGCCGCCGGGATCCACAGTCCTGAAAAAGGAAAGAAATATGCCTCCGCAAAAACCACATTTCGTCACTCGGGACATTCACAAAAACACAGACATGAGATGTTTGCGCAGCGACTACAGACCCTTCATCGATCTAATGTGTTCTCGACAATGTTGGCCGAGGTGAAAGTACCAGCGCGGGTCTGCAGGGACGAAAACACACTTCAAGGGCTTTATTCTCCAGAAAATTCAGATGAGGCAATTCGACTTTGGCAAAGTGTTTCCCCTGACACGCGGACAAAGGCCAGCACCAACTGAGTTCACCGCCAGAACGCTAAAGCTGACAGACTGCGAGACTGTTTTAGTTCGAGCCTTGCTCTCCCACTCCACAGAACAATTCCCTGGCGACTCGAGCTGAAGTGAAGGTGACAGGGCGAGTGAGTAACTACGTGATAAACCCGCTGTCGAGACCTGCGTGGGCCAAAGGAAAGAGTACAGCGCTGTTCTCAGGACATCGTGACCTTGTGAGAAGCCGGACCACGCCGGAAAACCTTGACGGAATAGTGGAGAGCGCGAGCCAGGGGGCAGGTTTCCTGTTAGGACCAAGCCCCAACCGGATGGTGTCGTCACGCGGGGACGATAAAGTCAGAACATGCATACTACTGTACTTGACGCGGAAGCAGAGAGCACACATAGACGGGAGCTCCGACGGGACCAGCCACCAAGTGATTCATTTTCTCACATGGTACTGCTGTGTATGCCTCCCTCCACCTACCTTCCTGATGGCGGGGCTCTCCCTGGTACTGCGCGATATCAGATGCAAGTGCAGCCTCTTCGGCCACGAGGGAGAGGTACCGGTTCTGCAATGCGAGGCAACGAGACAAGGGCATCGCCAGTACGTCCCAGGCATCCATTCAGACTGAGAACACAACGGACCCGTCAATCACTTTATCTTAGCGACGGAATAAAGCGCTTGATGCTGATATAAGGAGTCCTCTTGTTACTATAGCTACTGACGCCTTCCTGTCTTGCAAGTGTCGAACTCAGATGTAGATAAATGACAAACATGATTCTAGGCGATCTGGCTCTTAGCTCTAGAAAACCATCTAGATCCTTTTTCGTCTACGCGGGGCAGCTGAAGCACAGTGACCTTCACATGGTAACTAATAAACCCAGGGGCACGCGCGCACATTCAGACCGACGCCTACATGTACCAGAAATGGTATCGGGGCCAAGCTGCATCCGTGGTCTTAGCATCTACAGAGACTATCTGTGGGTCTCCATACAGAACCCTGAAAAGACTCCGCACTCGCACCAGCGAGGAAGTTCCAGCGCCGGAGGTTCAGAAGCGCCATCTCGCTGAACCCAAAAGAAGAGCCAAGAGAGGATGAGTGCCGCTGGCCCGTAGCGCGGGGCTACACAGAAAGGCGCGTTACTCTTTGGCGGACCGCTTAGGTGACTTGACGCCTGAAGAAAATGACTTCCGACCATTCAGAGAAAGCAACCGTTCTTAGTGAGATTGTCGTAGTGCCTGTGCAATGGCACGTTCAGGATGGCCTGGTGGTGGTGCTGCTGCTTCGGGTCTACGCAAAGGCCAGCTACGCAATGTCGAGGTAGTCGAGCCAGGGTAGCAACGGTGGACGTTTTCAGACAGCTCTGGGCCGACATTTATGGTTTATACTTTATTTCTGGAGAACAGTTCCGCCTTGGGCACCTGACTGTACACTAGGAAACTGACCTTCTCTACAGCCTACCGCCAGCGACACACTGGGCCACTTTCAGCACGCTGCACCGATAGGCACACACGTGCTGCCGGACTAGATGTTTCAACAGTATTCGGAGACCGTAATGCCTGTCTCCGAAGGCGGGATCTTGATTGCACCGGCGCACGTGTCGATCCAGACACACATTGCCTGAAGTACGAATGTGTGGAAACACGTAGCTGCGCACACTGCAAGCCCCATCAACGTCTTCTACTTGAGACACAGAAACCAGGGCCTACCTTCTGATCAGGCTCAAGAAAAACTCCCTGCTGCTCCATCGCCTCTCGCATATTCCTCAGCACGACTCTCTCCTCGCTGCTCAGCCCTTGGCCCTGATATTCCTCGGTGTCGTTCAAGACGCCCGCCTGCTCGGCTTGTGCTGTTCGAAAACAGGCTGCGTCCCCAGCAAGGCCGCCGTCCGCCAAGCTCAAACGCTGGAGCTGCTCGTGTACCTACACAGGAGAAAAAGACGAAGGTCCGTACCTACCACTAATCACTAAAGTCACTGAGATTGGTACGTAACTAAAAGGTAGTCGCTTCACGGGCACTACCTCCGCCATCCTTGAAGGGTTCCCTGTCAGGCGAGTGAGTATATCCCATGTGGGCTGGACTGGCACACTGATTCCCGCGAGAAGGCCGCATCCAAGTCCGTCCGCCTCTATGTTCGAACGGAAAAAAGAACTTCGCACTTAGAGGCGCCGCGCTGAAGCGGTCACAACACGCCAGCCCGAGGACGTTGCAGAGCACTGACTTGCACATGATCATAGGGAGCTCACCTTGTTGTTCACGTTGACCCGACTCATGAACTCCTGCACGTGCATGACAACCTCAGCAGCTGCTTGCTTCCACTGTGCTTCCGGGTGAACCTGGCTTGAGAAGCGCAAACGAGTACAAATAGACCGGCCAGTGTATCTATGTGAAGAAACGGTAAACATCGTCATGCACACAAGTTAACAGGTGGGGTATCTGCACACTTCTACAGACACATGTATACTCACCGACAGATAGGTTCACCTCGCCGCAGTCGCTCTCTGGCGAGCCAACGGCTGCTGCTAGTGTTTCATCTGGTGCCTCAGCGTCAGGACCACAAAGACAGTTGCAAGAGTGTTGGAGAAGCCGTCGGCTGCACTGCTCCATATTCCCAAAATTCCACTCGTGTCACCGTTGACAGCTCTTTTGCAAGATGGGGGCGTCACGGGCCTAAGGCGAAATGGATGCACATAAATGTAGACAGTTATGCAAACCACTTCGGCGAGAGCATTTACGAGTTTAACCAAAAAAAGATTCAGGAACGCACTAGGTATGGGACAAACTTCATATCTGTCCACAAAAAGCCACATTGCACCAAACCTGCTGCTTATGGGTGGTTGTGCGCGGCTAAGAAACAACGAGAACGTCGTACTACGCGCAGACGGGTGTTCGCCTTCACTTGCCATCAGATGACGGTGGACGTACCGGATAAGTTCCGCAGCATCGGCCACCTTACACAGCGTGTTGCTCACAGCATCGAGAGCCTGGACAGCTCGCCGAGCATCCTCCAAAAATGATGCTCGCGTGGCAGAATGATACGCCAAGGAAACATCCGCGTCAGTTGGCAGCGTTGACGACGAGACAGGCGACGAATAAGAGGAGGGAGACAAGGCAGCTGAGGTGGAGCAGGACACCGGGGCGCCACCACCTGGAGAATTGTTCGCGGATTCAACCGGCGAAGGGAGACCAACTGAGGAGGAAGTGGAGGAGGCGACACATGCTGAGGGCTGCGATCCACCACAACGCGTTTCATTTCGGTGCAGATCATCAGACGAAGGAGCGGCGCACATGTCAACCGGTGCTCCGCCCGCGGCAAGAAGGCGTTCACAATCGAGAACCGCTCTCCGACCGAGAGCAACAAGCTGGTCAGGCGTATGCACACCTGGCAGCTCCAGAAGCCCTTGAGTGTCTTCTTCATAGCTCTGCGATAGTCTTTCTCCTCCCTCAGTGGTCCTGCTAGGGAGCCTAGAGGCGATAAGTGAAAGGAAATTGTTCTTAAGGGAGGACCCTGACAGCCGTTCACGCGAAGAGAAAGAACAGAAAGAGAAGCGTCCGTGTAACACACCAGGTTTGTGTGATGTATAACAGACATCTGAGAAATAAACAGGGGAGGACCCCGACTGGAAGGAAGCACAGGAAGGCGACGACCAAGAGCCCGAGCTACGCGAAGTGGAGAGAATAGACAGGACTCGAGGAACTGGTCTACCAGAGAAGCAGTCAGACTCATGAAGAGCCCAACCCCGAAATATGGGAGGCGGCGAGACAACGCGCGAGAGGGGGTAGGACTTCATCTTGCACACCCGAGCAGACGGGAGGCAGAAATGCTCCGGAGAGGAAGAGTACGGAGGCAGCGACGGAGCAGAACGACAAAGGAAGAGACAAAGGCGACTTCTTGAAAAGAACACTTCGAGGGAGGTCCTACGAGGAAAAATTTCAAGTCGCTCGGAATACGACTCTGTGTTCTGATGTCTGCCCGTAGTATTGCCGAGAAGTCTGTGCTCCCATGGGTGAATGATAACAGGCAGAATAGAAGGAGTGGCGTCGACAGTACACGAGACTACCAGGACCGACGCTCCGCGTTCACTTCAGTAGAGGAATGCGTGGAATTTGTGTCCTCTGTGAAGACAACTGGTAGACAGGCGACGTGCGGAATTCAAAGAATCCACTCGGGAGGATGGAGGAGAGCCGAAGCAACGACGGAGAGTACGAAAGCCAGCGAGCGAACAATGCTGTCCAGCGGCCCGCGAAGCCACAAGAAATACACGGTGAGAAAGCGCAGGCGCGTAGACAACTTAGGCCTGGCTAGCCGAGTCATTCACAATGATAGTGCAAGTCAACAGTTGGACAGAACGAGGAAAAACCTGTCCCTTTTTACTTGAATACTCCTGCTCGATTGTCGTTTAAGACAGTGCATGCAGTCGCTCTCAGCAGTGCAGGTCCAGTGTAGCAGTCACCGCTCGTCTGGATCTCTTTCTTCGCGCTCCCAGAACATAGGTTGGGAAAGCTGAAGCGAAAAACAGGCTTGACATACACCTGCCCTATCAACCGGGAGTGCTTCTGCATACTCCACTTTTTATACGGATTAGCGGGGCCTAGAATCCGCGGCAGTGCCGTAAGTCAGGAAGGCGAGTTAGTGGGAAGCCCTAGGAGCCCTAGGAGACGCCTAGCTACGTTCCACGTCCGACGGGCTCTACGAGGGGCGTGATTCTTGGAGAAAAATACTACCTAAAGAAATGCCGATCTGGTATTCACTGCGACGTCTCGGTGACGCGTAGCTTGGGGCCTCTTAGCTTGCTCCACCCCGAGACACGCACTCTCTTGGAGACGCCGTTTAGGTCGTTAGTGACATATTCACTTTTCTTTATTTTGGTGTGTGCCAAGGCGAGGGTTGGTGTTCTTCTTGTCCTGCTTTTTTGCATCTCCGCCGCTTCCTCTTCAATCGGTAACAGTAGCGTTGTACAATACTGTGCTGGCCCTCCCTTCTCTGGTTGCGCATCGCCGTCCTTAAGTCCGCACTGGAACAGAAACATCGTTTTCTTCTTCGAGGTCGACATATATCCAGCCGGTTTCAGACATCGTTTTCCCTCTGGTGTTGCTTGCCAGTGCCCTCTTCAAGAAGCTGAAGCTATCACTTCTTTGGGCCTGCTCTGGGTACTACGTTGCGGCGGAATGGGAGGCTCGAGTGGGCAGCGTCTGTGTTGGGGGGCTTTCGCCGTGGTTTTCGTTGTCATTGCTGCGGTAAGTCTGGCCAGACGACTGTTGTGGCTCGGAGTGTAGTGAAGATTGAGTCCCTGCGCCCCGAATGTTGTTCGCCGACCGCGTGGCGCGGAGTGTGCGGGCGTTCACACACGCATACAGTCGTGGAGTGACACCGTTTGCCTGTGGCACTCCATACAGAGAGGGTACAGAACAGGTAGCAGCACGGTCAGGATCTTCACATTGCGGTTTAGCCCATTCTCTGCGGAAGCTCCGTAGGAGTCTGTTCCGTATTCTACGGCTCACAGAGGAATGGATGGGAAGTCCGTTAATCCATTCATGTCTGAGCATGCTATTACTTCCGCTGAGTGTGGTGCAGGTATGGTCCATTCACAAAATCGAATATGTCGTGTGGGCGCATTGATGGTAATTCGTTTGTTTCTCCGAGGGAAGGCCACGCGTTATACACACAACATTTACCCACGGTCTTACACCATTCTGGCGTTCTCCACAGTTTCTTTTGTCCCTACCCCGTTCACAGGGCCCCTGCCAGGTTACAACCTCAGAGGCGGGCGACAAAAGTGACACAGCTGTGGCTCCTGTCTCCGGAACATGCGCGGGCTCTCGAACACTCAGCTTTTTCCCGCCGGAGAGGATAAAGGAGGAGGACGGAAAGAAATCTACAGGAGTTGACGTTCGGTATAGCCGTGCGCGAGGTCTAGTAGGGTCCGAAAATGCTCTGAAAGTGGAGATACCTGCTATACGGGGAACAGGTTACGTCTTAGTTCTCTTAGATATTTATCCTGGATTAGACATCCCGGAGGACTTGAGGAACGAGATTCGAACTAGACTCGGTGGCCCGAGGGTGCAGGAAGATGCGGAAGACGGTAAGACTGATGAGAAAGACTCCAAGAAGAAGGAGGAAGAAAAGAGTGTACTGTTTCAGAAAATCTTACGAGAGCCCACCAGAAAGTTTGGTCTGACTGCAACGGCTCCCGAAGGAATCAGAGGTAAGGCTGCGGACACGAGATTCAAACAAGACAAAAGCAGAAGTGAGGCAGGGGGGAAATCTTTCTATACACCAGCGTTTGACGTACTACTGTTGGCCAGCATTGTGTGTGTGTTCTAAAGAATCTGCTGAGCCGGACAGATTGCCTAACAACGTGCCCGGACAAAACGGACCGCAATCATACATTTCGCACCATACACGTGTGTCACAGGTCGTGGTGATGAGCTTGATGGTTTTGGCGTTCTGCCGTGCGTGGGTGTCCTTTCGGAGCTAGTCACCGTGCACGGACCACGGCTGCGCACTGTCGTCGTGTACCTGACAGGACGACTGCACGTAGAAGCGGAGTTGGAGCGGACTGTCTGAATACATGAAACAAATGTACCCGGTTCGCCGTTTCCTGGTGTAAGCTTGGAACCACAGCTGCGCTTACGCGTGCGGTTCCCTCCTCTCTGTTTTGCAGTTCCGGCGACAAAGAAGGGCGTAGGTAGTCAGCATCTTTACGTGAGCGAGCTGACAGCGGAAAAAGCGGGAGACTTCACTGTCGCCTACGCTTCGGTTCGCCCGTGGAATATCAACGACGACCCGCAGGTCTACTTTGCTCTTGTTCACTTCGACTGAAAGCAGTAGGATACAGTGGTGCTAATCTCGGGTATGCATTTTCCCGCGGGGATATTCAGTTCAGCAAGGCTACTCCACGGGAAAGTGAAGCCGGGTTCTTTGTACAGCCTTGAGCCTTATAGTATGTACGGTTGTACCGGGCAGGTGACGCTGGATACAGTCGGTACGAAGTCGAAACAAGGCAGTTGACGGTGAATCGGTGGCTGAACAAAGTATCGTTAATCTCCTGGAACCTTGTTACGTTCCGTCCAGTTGAAGGTAGAAGGTATGTTAGAGAACTAGACGGGTGGTGAAGCACATTGTTTTATCGATAGTCCACTCTCAATCGTTCTCGTTACGAGAAGCAGAAGTTATAGGAATGCGAAAGAAGTATATCTGGCTCCAACAAATGCTACCGGACACGGTTGGGTCCAGATCGTCATGTACTGCCACGAGGGGGCACGAGTGGCTCACGGCGAAGGCAGGCCGTAGGAGTTTGCAGGCCAGTAAGAGTTTCGCATAGAACAATCCGAAACATGGTTGTTCCCGCAACTCCGTTCGTTTCACAGATCCGCTCCACCGTGTCCCGCACCGTCACAGTGATCAACCACACATCACACACTAGACCACAGCACATCTTTTTTTTTCCCTCTGTGAGAGCACCGGTTCACAACAAGTGAGACCGTCAGATGGTAAACCGAGCGTTGCCAGATCGTGTGTGGTTTCCTCTCTCGAGAACCTGGCAGTCCTTTTCACAAGATGGGTACAGCCACACCCAGGAGGGTTTGCGCCATCATGTGCCGTCTTCGGGGCGGCATTCGTGTGGCTTGGAGTTCGCGTGCTGCCATGAATGTTCGGTGTACGTGTAAGTTTTTCTTGGGACACTGCGGGCTGTTCGCGTCTTCCGCTACGTTAGAGCAGCGAAAGAATTGACTCTTCTCTGCTGTTCGTTTTCAAGATTGCGTGACCCGCATGGAGTCTGCCAGTAGCACCTTTCTTTACGAATACCCACGGAGTACTCCGTGTAGCTGTTTCGTGCCAGGTGCAGTTTCAGTTGTTTGATCTGCAGTTCAGGGTACGTGCTATGTAAAAGAAGTCTGTTGCGGGTCGGCGACGACCTGCCAAGACGCCTCTTGATTAAGTACCGCTACCCACACAGGCCGCTCAGACACATGACGCTTGCAGAAGTGCGCTGCGGAGTACAGTACCAAACTGTCATTATCATCGAAGCTAAGTCTCCCGAGCTAGCCAAACGGTTGCACGGCGTACGGAGTGATGTTTTGACAAAGATGCCGCTGTCCAAACAGCTCTGAAAAGAAGCAAGCACAACTATTCACGGGATAAGGTAGTGCGCAGCCAAGTGATCTGTGAGGAGGAAGCACTGTAGTGCAGTTGGGAACACCTCCGATTGTGCGTTGGACAAACTGAAGACTGGGTCTATGAAAGGTCCGGTTTTTCGTGCAACCAGCCACCTTCCTGTAGTCAAGGGTGTCAGTGCTTGCGTCGCACACTGACACGATCAGCTGCCTCCAGCACAAGAGAAATCCGTTACCACAGTTGAGAGGGACGTCGTATGTCGGTGTACACCCGCGTCCGAGAGCACGACCATGTGCTGTTGGGCTGCCGGCTTCGCCCAGAATCATTGCTTCGAAAACCGCAGAGCATCGACACACACTATAATCTACTGACTCTCAGCAGAACAATGGCTCTCAAGCCAGTCTCTGCGTAAGATACAGCAAAAAGCAAGACGAGAACGACGCGTGAGTCGGTTAGAAGGCTCACCCGTGACAGATGGCACACGGGCTTCGAGGTATGTACAACGGAACTGTATAACTGAATTACTTGCCGTGTATATAGCAAACTGACAAAGGGAGTACCATACGAGGTCAACTACGGGAGAACTGTCCAGGTGGGGCCTTTTGCACACAACACGCCATCCTGGGAACGAGCAAGGCCATCTGATGAGCCTAGTAAAACCCCCTGGGTTCATTATTGCAGGGGCGTATAGTGGCGGAACACAGGGGCGGACAAAGTGAAGCTGACAGTAGCATACGCTTCCCGACCAGTGTGAAAATAGGCGAGTGTGCTACGCCGGCTCCCGTCTGTAAAAAGCACGGAAAATGAGACCCTACTGCCCCTAGTCCGCATGAAAACCCTCCAAGACGACTGGAGGGTTGCAGCCGCCGGTACGGTTTCACAAGCGGCGCTACCTGCTTATACATTGAACTGATACAGCAGTCGGTGCTAGCAGAACGTGATCGGCCTCCAAAACCTGAAAAAGACCAGATCCTCGAACCCCGCCCTGTGTCGAAATGTTGAGAATCCTGTCGGCGCGCTGTGCGACTCGGGACAAACTGGGTACAATATACCGTACATGACCGAAATTTCTACCTGCTTGTGAGCAACTACTCGGGGAAGCTTCCGACATCCAGAAGAGACGTGAAAGTCTGATGGAGACTCGCCCCCGTAATGGTGAAGTGCACGGGCCGAAAGCCAATTGCCGCCTCCACTGCCTCGGACTCCAGTAACGCTGCACCAGAAAAAACGGACACCAGAACTCACAAATCTGAGCTGTGTTGTGGTGTGTGTCTCACTCGGAGGAAAGAAGTGTCCTCTCATCCTTTCAAGAGGGATCGCCTGTCAAAAGCAGTGCGACAAATCCTGCATATACGTACACGCCCAGGGGTGTCTACTTGTATGTGTCTACACATACACACATAGGAATTCAGTGAAAAATATCCCGCGGTCGCTAACCACGACTGGGGCTGTGGAACAGAGTTCAGAGCACGGAAAGGGATCGCGAGGCAGGAACATGAACTGGCGGAAACCATGCGGCACGGAGGTAGCAGTAGCAGCACATGGTGCTCAAAGGACATGAGACGCTTATAAAATCCATGTAGCTGCACTCAGCAACGTATTCCCGAGGGTTTGAAAAACAAAATGTTACAAAATTCGACTCATGGGGAATCCAGGTGGTTTAGTCGTTCGCACACAGTCATTCACTAACTAGACCTACACCCGCATAGCTGGAGGGAAGTGTTGCTTATGGAGAACAGACGTACAGACGTATACGAGAAAGTATGGAGAATTGTGTTTGTTGTGTGCCCTTAACTCGCCTCGGATGCCTGCATGCGGGCGGGATTAGCTCAGGCTGACACTCGCTCAAACCTTACACACGTTCCTACGAATGAAGACAAGCGTAATATCACAGAGGCATACAAACACCCAAACCAGACACTTGAGAGGTATGACACTTCCGAAGTTGTCCCCAGGACTTTCAGACGAAGGCACTCCCCGTTCATGACCTACAGAACCAGCCAGCAATGGATTCGACCGCGCCTTCTCCCTGATCAACCTTCTCCTTCGTCCGTGTCATCTTTTCTTCAGCTTTTCCTTGGTGACAAACTCCGCTACGACGGCGACAGTTGTCTCCCCTTCTTGATGTTGCTTTCTCTTCACCCGCGGTTGTTGGTTCCCTACAATACAACTGACTTTGCTTTTTTCTCCCGAGAATAACAAAGTGGCGGAGGGGACCGGTAGCTCCGGATTCAGATACTGAGAAAGATGACTTGCACTGGCTTTGTAGAAATCCGAGCAGTCGCTCAGCCATATCCTCCAGCATCCACCACTCGAGAAAAACATCTACCGCTATGGGCAAGCGGCGCTATCGTACAGAAAAGCACAACAAAACCAGCCACTTGTGACTTGATCGAGTCCCGTTAACCATCAGCCCCCTTGTAATTCATCACTTCTTCGTTGGGAAATGTGCAGGACATAGTCATAAGATTACCTCCCGACGGGGAAAGGCAAGAGAGAGTGTCGCAGCATGCAGAAGACGGGAAATATCATGCTGCGGTACAATGCCGATGAGCCCTCCTGGGAGAGACGACGAAACAGAATACTCACAATGCTACTGTTGTCTTTTTCCGATGTGCCTTGCCCGAGTACGACACAAACAACCAAACAACAGTTAATGGAGAAAACCTACCAGTCACATGCAGAGACGGTCTCTGTATAGTTGCACGAAAACACGTACTGGAGACACAGAGGACACCCTTTTCCGAGCCATCGTTACTCCCAGTCTGCTGCATGGACAAGAAGACATACCTTAACAAGGGTGTGGAATGGCGAGTGTGCACTCAGGGCTGCATGTCTCCTGCTCGGAGGGCTGCGCGCAGGCCAAGACACAGTTGAAGCACAGCTGCTGGGTGTATCTTAGCTTCGTCATGCACAGCATGCCGCTTGACGAGGCTTCGGACACAACATGCGAGCATTCCCTTCTGCCCCTGGTCCATCTGGCCGATATCAAAATAGCTTCTATGGAGCACGCCATCATCGCGCAAAGATAGGTACTAATATCTCCTTAAAAGGGGAGAAGCACACCACTGATAAAGAAAACGGAAGTATCTCAGCCAAGTAACGCGCGCAGCGACATCAGAAATAAGCGAACAAATGACTATTCGACCGCGCTACCTCGAAAAACGGGTGGCTGCAGATATTTGTCGGACATAGACAGGAAGGTTGATAGACATGTGTATGTCTACGTATATATTTTATACACGTGTTCAAGTGTGCGTTGGCGAGGAGAGCCCTGCTGCATGAAGCCCAAGAAAGCTCACCTACTAGGGCAGCACAACGCGCAGAGGGCAGCTGTGTGTCCGCGGAATTTTTTCAGGAATCACACCATTAAAGTGCGAAGTGGAAAATCTCCAGCAAGGAGAATGGGTGAAGATCAGGACAGTGGTATATAGCCCCAGTTCACGGTCGGCGCCTGATGAACGTGTTCGCTGAACTAATCATGTTCGCCCGCGTCTTCACGCGACACTTACACGCACGCACACCCAGTGCAGGATCTTACGAGAAGCGCAGATTTCCGCGCACAAGAATAAAGCCGCTGACTCACTGGAAGGCGGATGAAGCGCTGCGAGTAACATCGAACAGTTCACAGATGTGTAAGAGAAGTGACGCTGGCATCCAGCCTCCTCTCGGCAAACGTCTGAGCATCTCACAGATGCCCGGAGAGACCCTCGCACGTTTCCCGGGTTCGTCTGCCGGCGCAGCTGGAGAAGAGAAATTCCGTATTTCCCCAGAGGCGACACACGCTTTCAGACGGCCCCCGGGAGCGGAAGACGTGGACATCGAAAAGGAAGGATAGACAGGAGACGCTGAGGTGAATGTGACAGCATCTTCGGGCCGGACACGCGGAGAAATCCTATCAGTCGACGGGGAAGGACACCGCGCCCATGTAGGACAATTCAGCACGGCTGGAGTGGAGAGAGGAAGAGAAAGACCAGAAAGAGGGGCTTGCCCTTCCGAGGAAGAGGCAGACGAAAAAAGCGAAACAGGTTCTAGAAACGTTGCGAGATTCGGCACAGGAAGGTGCACTGTCAACAGAAGGCCAGGAGAGAACCAGTCCTGCACACGAACAAGACAGAAACAGAACGCTATTCCCATAACCGAACTCACAGGCAACAGGTGCGGTCTTTAGACTTTCACAAGCTGTCCCCCAGTACCTCTGCCTGTCTATACGCGACTCCACCAGGCAAAGAAGTGAAAGGGTGCGGGTCTGGTGTGCAGACTCACCTCACACATAGACATACACGCTCGATTTCACTACCCCCTCGTGTAAACGTACGAACACACCGGCGTGAAGTAATCAACATCCATCCTGGCTACGAAATGACGAGATCGTCCTGTTTTCTGACATACAGGAATACAGGGGACGGCAAAAGTATCGAGTGAGGTATTCACGTGTGTCCAGATCACACAGGAGAGTTTCACACGAAGGACGCTAGTTTCGCGTTATTGAACCTGGCGATTTGGACTCTTTACCGTAATCTGCTGAGGTGTTCCGATGCAAAGCAACCTTCCGTTCTCCAAGACAAGCACGCGAGAAGCCAAAGCCTCGACCTCCTCCATCGCATGGCTGCTGATGACTATGCAGGAGGCAGACCAAGGGTTAGCTTCCTCAGTGGTCATCGTGGCTTGTGTTGTACTCCTCCGTGTTGGTCCTGGCCGGTTCTCTTGGTCGATCCGTAGAGGAATTGAAGAATAACCTTTCTCGTTTTCTTGTTCTCTCTCCCAGGCGGTTTGTCCCTTTCTTTCGACGTGAAGGGCTTCGCACGGATTCGTCGTTTTCTGTCCCACATCTCCCTCTTCGAACCCATATTCCTCTTTCGCGGTTTCCTCCCTCGGTGTTAAACGCGAAGCACGCCCAGAGTTAAGAGATAGAAGGGAAGGAAAGGAAGGCGACCGTGACGAAGATGAAAGACGCTTAATGACCTTAGCGATGGCAAGACGGGCAAGAGGGTCCAAGCCACATGAAGGCTCATCGAGAAGGAGCACGGGTGGCCGACACACGACAGCCATGGCTAGATTCAACTTCCGCCTCATACCTCTGGAGAACAGACAGGTTCGACACAGGCCTTTCAAACGTAAGCACAACAACTCGCTACCTTTGAAACTATGGTTAATATAAAAAAGACAGCCCTTAGTATTCGCTGATTGGTGGTGTGCGGGAGAGATCCTTTCCCAGCACTTCGATCAACTACAGAACGGACGACCCAAGCAGAAGACGCAGTCGCGTGTAGATGAGGTTATTCACTTTATCCTAAGGACTCTCAGTTCCATCAACACACGGCATGTACGCGGTTTCCGAGATCCGGGGAGACCAGAACGGAACATCAGAGAAGAAATAATGTGAACCTACATACACCCATGTGACACGAATGACCGTTTCCTGGAGAAAGTGCAGACTACAGCTTGAGTGTTACTCCTGCACACTATAGGCGCCAAGTACATGTGTGCGTGTACTGCAGCGTGTTTGCGCATGTCAGGTGTAGGGCTCCCAAATGGAAATCGGTGTGAAAGAGATGCCTCGGCCATGCAGAAAGTGCCCCCGTCGCGAATGGGAGGAAAGACCTGCAAAGCTGAAGGGTCCGGAAGGTGGTCAAAATACTTCCTACAAAGAAGGTAAAACAAGTACAAAGAGTTGTCCAAAGCAGTTTCAGCTGACCCGCTTAGATGTGAAGCCCGTTTTGCAGCGTGAGGACTGAGCTGCACCGCCTCCAGAGTGTCATTGATTTCGCATGCTAGAGAAACAGATAACGCCCGGTTGGAACCTGCCAGCACCAAAATAGGAGCTCACAATCTGTTTCCGCTCAGTGCCGAATGCCGTAGAAAAATGCAGGACCAAGTTGATAACTTGCTGTGAGTGGGCAAGCCAGGAGACTTTTGGAAAACAGGGACAGTGAGATATTCACGCAGTAGAGCCTCAAATCAGACTCAGAAAGAAAAACATCCGATATACAGAGAATCAAAAGCCAACAGCTCTGGTAACAAAATTCCACCATACTCCGGATAACCACGCAGACAGAAGACGTTACCAGGCAACTGCTGAAATATTAGAAGACAATCAGCGGTTGAATATACACGTGCGTACATGAGCACACGTGTATCGTGAAACTCCGCCGGACAGACACAATCTACTGCATCCGGCTCAGCATGATTCCCTTTCCACCATAGCGAACGGCAGACCTAACAAGCCTGTGAATCTGAGCCGGACATATGCTCACTCCGAACAGGCAACCAATCCAGGTATGCTGTTGAAGAGTGCTACTATACAAAGTACAACATGATATGCTACGTGCTTGAAAAGAGTTTGATACGCATAAGAAGCTCAGTAGGCTCCAACGATCCGTGTAGATGCACGGTGAATGCCGCGAAAGACTGCGAACGAAAAGCAGAAAGACATGAAAATCGTCATCTCCCATTTTACTCAACACTTTCGAAGTCCGCAAAGAGACAGCCAAAAGTACCTTTTTTCGCATACGAGTATGCTCGGATACTCGCAAACAACTGCAGATGCTCAAGGGGGGACAAGAAGTCCCAGAAGGTTTCCTCTTGTGGACATATACCCAGATCTCCTATCGTCACGTTGCTTTCGCCATCAGCCTTTTCATCTCTCACTGAAACGTGCCCAACTTCGTCGCCTCCAATGGGAACCATAGCAACACAGCTCGATGAATTACTTGCAGGTCCTACTAAGTCTGCGACTTCCCCTTCTCCTTGTTCTCCTCTTCGGATGGGCCGTTGACAAGGAACCTCAGCCACCATGTCGGTAGCTTCCACTCGTCTGTCCCTTTCCTCTACACCTCTGTAACCTTCTCTGACTTGAAGCAAGCCTTGATCAGGAGGTTCGCGCCCACAGAGCAGTCTAAGAGCCGTGGACTTCCCCGCACCGTTCTGGCCGACAAGGGCCACGACTTCTCCTTCCCGGGCTGCAAAGGTAAACTCCGCCAGCGCGTCAACCTTGGAGGATGAAAATAAGGAGCTATGCGGCAGTGGTTCATCTCTAAAGGTCACAACACTGTCTTCCCTGAAGCCTGTATTTCGCCTCTCCCCCAATTCCCGGGGGTAGCAGAGAAACAACTGTGGCGCCGTCCTGTTTGATTCTTCCGCCACACTGGATCGAGTCGGGTGTCCTGATGTTGTTTGTGAGTTTCTTTTTCTACAACAGGAACTCGACAGTCTCCCCAAGAGAAGTGAGCCTGCACTACGCAAAAAATAAGTTTTTCCGACCTGTCGGCTGACAATACACTGCGTCGTTCCGTCAAACTGATTCATGTTTACGACTCGCTGAGTTTCTGACGTTACGCTCGTGTGTTCTCCAGTTGGTCGCCGGCATCGTCCTGATAAGCACGGATGATTCTGTCCGTGAACAGCTGCTTGCCCCGCGAGCTCCGATCCCATTGAATCCCATGCGACCTCCTCTCCGTCACTCCACGACGCCTGATGGTGTGTTCCGTGACTGCTGTCTCTGAAAGCCCGCACAACTTGCTCTCTCCCTGGAGAAGCTGATGTACCGGAGTCAGCTCCCGCCACCCCATACAGTCTTTCATCGCCATGTAAAATCTCTCCCTCTCCGAACTGTTGAAAGCGGGGCTGGGGAACCTCTGAAGACGCCAGGGGCGCCAGTACGTGACGTCGCCAAAACAATTTCCACCTCCACCCGCTTCGGCTTACTCGCCGAATAACTGTACGAAAAAAGCGAACCAAGTCTATGGGGCACACACGCCGGATCCAGGTAGACCGCACTAGCCCGGAAGGACGCGAGCACCCTGACCCTCTGCACCCTGGGGTGTATGTGCGCCACAAAAAGAACGCTTCTCCCGACATGGTCAAAACGGCGTACAGAATGGCGTCGAGGACGAGAAACAAAATATCCAAACCGGCAGCATGTCTGTCCCACGGAGAGGCACACATTTCTATTGTCCCGTCGGGCTTCATCTCCTGAGACCCTACAGAAAAAGACACGGTAGAAATCGGTGATTTTCCCGAAGAAGAAACAGAAGAGCCAAAGGACGAGTGCAGGTTCTGGCCATGTTGCGAGCGCCACGGTGCAGACGGTACAAAGGAAACACCAGAAAGAAGAGCTGAGGCGAGACCAGCCGGAGATGACGATGAAGTTGTATTATGAGCTGATGACGGGGACGCGTCCTGGCCACCCGTGGCTTTGAGATGCGCGTAGAGCGGTGAAGACAAATGAAGTGTCGATGATGGGGAAGGTGTTGGAAGAGGGTCCTGAAGAGGGGCGGATAGCCGAAGGGCATGAATATCGAAAGAATCATCGCCATGCAACTGCTCATCGCAGAACGGAAAGATGAGAAGCGCGTGGGATATGCAGAAGGACGGAAAGAAAAGACGTAAAATGAGCGAGACGGAATGCGAAAGGGTTCGCAAGAAATCCAAACGAGGATCGAAAGAGAGGAGAAGCAGCGCGTAGGTAAAGAGTGCCAGCGACGGACACAAGAGGGCATTGACAGCAACAACAATCAACTGTGCGTAAGATGAGGAAGAAGAAGAGAACGGGGAAAACGAGGATGACGTTGAGTGAAAGACGAGGGAGAGGAACGAGGTATGGGTAACGGCAGCGAAGGCATAGGAAACCACAAGAACCAGAAAGGCAGGAAAGATAACAGAAGACACAACGAGGCGGATTTGAAACAAAAGGAATAGGAAGAGGATACATATTACAGAGAAGAGAACGGAGAGAAAGTCGAAGGAGAATGACGCCGACCAGTAAAGTGCCGGAGATACACCGGATGCCAGCTGTAGAAATTTCAGGTGCGAGGAAGCCTCAGCCGATAGAAAGGCAATTATGCCACCTGGTAACAATGAAAATGCGAAGAGTGAAGTGAGTGAAGCGCACAAAGCATCCACCTGCATAAAAAGCGAGACCCACCACCCAACACAAACACACCAGCCAGGCTATTATGGCAGTAGCTGACGACGCCAACGCAAAAGCACGACAGATGGAAGTCCCTCGCACTCAAGGCAGGACACGCTGATAAAGAAAAAGCACAGAGAGAAGCAAGGGGAAAGATACGGAGAAAGGAGTAGTGCAAGCTCACACTTGAGAAAAAGATCACACTACCACAGACAGACAGGCAACAGCGCGGCTGATATGAAAGCAGCATGCTTGTCGAACATCGATGTCCACAATCCTGTTGCCCTCGCCAAATCTCTATATACCTGTAAACTGATCTGATCCAGCGCTAGGTACTTGCGAACAAAATGAAGGAGGTACGTTCCGTATCGTCAGAGAGTCGATTGCCTGCTTGAATGCAACGCCAGTGATTAGCTAACTTACGTTTTGCATGAAACGAGAGTTCTTGATGATCTCTGCAGCCGGAAGTGGATGATTCACAAACGGTACGTCACCGAGTTTCTCACTTAGAAAGTCTTCAACTGTCCCGGTATGTATCCTCTCCTTATTTCTCTGCTGCTCTTTGGTTCCCGGTGAGATGCCAGCACCATCAGCCTCCTCCATACCGGAATCCCGTGCCGGCTGCCGTTCAGCGTCCACTGTTACATTCCGTAAATATTCTTCCTGGGCCGTTACCACCGCCGCTGCTGCACGAGCTCTCAAATCAGGGCTTCCTGCCGCATCTGATGGCGGGCGTCCCCACTCCCCATTCCCATCGAACTGGTTTTCACTAGGAAAAGTCAGCGCTCGGTTCATATGTCGCGCTCCCGCCGACAACATCCGCGTAGTGCCCTGGGCGAAAAGAAGCTTGCTGTCCGGTGTGATGAGATGTTGCGTCTCAGTTGGATGATCTCTGCCAAAGTCTGTCAAACGGGGAGCACCAAGATCTATTTGAGGTGTAGAGTTATTTCTATCCAAATACGATCTCACCTCATCAACACGGCGAGGACTCTGCTGGCTTGGAGAAAAGCGTTCCCCTTTGCCGAGCTGACGAGGGTTGTCGTCGTAGTTGCGCTCGCTCCACGATGAAGAAAGGCTCTGCGGCCCAACGTTGACAGGGAAATCTTCCCTCAGCATGGGGACACCAGCCTCTTCGAAAGCTATGCCTTGTTTGGCTTGCGGGTCCGGGGCACTCGACGACGACACAGGGTCAGTCTGGGAAGATTCGAGAAAGTTTGTTGCTGCAAAGACAAGACGTCGTTGCTCTTGACTCAGGAGAGCCCGTAACAGGAGGGAGACAAAGACTGGCAGAGAATGAACAGCAGCTGTTGAGAAGAGAACTCCCGCGGTGATTCCGCCTGGTGCGGGCCGATTTTGCACAGCAAATAGGTGCAGCGGGATATCTCCTCCAAGAAGTACAGCAGCTGACGAATGATGCCTAAACGGGGACCTTGGTGATAGCGCAGAGGGGAAAACAGCACGCGACGGGTGTGATACGTAGTGCAAGACCGACTCCAAGAAGCTACGGGTTGACGGCAAAGGACTGGAGGGAGAAGCCGGTGTCGACAGACTAGGTGATTCCGACAGACGGGGACCTGGCACCGACGAAGTGAGGTTGACAGCGCCCTGGGGGGACAAAAGATCTCCAAGAAACCCTGGAGGCACCATAATAGGAAACGAGGAGGGTGTCAACGATGAGAAATGAGACGAAGAAGAATCTAGCCGATTGTCCGAGGGAGACGCCGATGTCGAATTTGAAAAGAAAGAAGCAGCGATGGAGTTTTCTGGGCTCGACAAGGCAACACGACGAAGAAGTGAAGAAAGAGAAGACATGTCACTTCCTTCCCCCCCTCCTACTAGGGAGCGCGCAGCATAAGCAAGAGCAGGAGATAAACTCGTACTCCTTAGTAAGCCCGCGAGTTCAGGAATCCCTTGACCAAAGTACCTCTGTTGGTCCTGGAAAGCATTCCCGTCAGCGAGTGGCGTCTCCAGTTGCTCCCTCTCTTTTCTTCCTTCCGCTCTGAGGTTCTCACTCAGGCTAATGTCATCCTCCAGTTCTCTCCCGTAAGGTAGCTGCCTCACTGATTTGCCGTCTCCGGCCTCCGCCCCACTTCCTTTTCTGGCCTCAACTGGTATCTGCAGTTGGCCGTCGATCTCTTTGGAATCGCTGGGATGGGAGTCGCTCCCCACCGTTTTCGCTTGTGAGCTGCCAACTGAACTCCGAGGAACTCCGGTGCTCGGCGCGACCCCGTGACTGCAGTTTTCGCCAGCACGAGAAATCCGGCCGTCCTCCGTCTGCAGTGAGGTCTTGTCGGTTTTGCCTTCCTTCTTCGAAGTCTGACGACGCAGAGGTGGAGACAAGACAGAGGCATCTGAGTGTTGTTCGCTCTCCGCAGTCGGAAGGAAAGATTCCGAAGATACCTTGCCGTCATTCAGACGTCTCATCTCTTCTTCTTCTTGTAATAGCATTCGCTTATGCAAGGAACCAAGAGCAGATCCGTTTACCGTCGTGTCATCGTTAACAGATGGCATACTGCCGTGACTGGCCTTTCCCGCTACCAGCGTACTACTGGGCCTCTTTCTCGTCTCTGTCGTCTCGACAGAAATAGCCCCTTGCACGTGATGAAGGTTACACGGTTCACTGGACTGCGTGCAGGGACGCTCACTGGCGGAGACCCTTTCAGTGTCACCTCTCCCAGTTGCAAGGAGAGGCCGGGAGCTGATTCCCGAGATACTTCTTTCTGGCTCGGAATCCGCTTGATCAACTTTGTACCGGCGTAAGATGCGGGCTTCAAATGCTGGGTTTCTCAACCCGTCAACGGTGTTTGCGAAAGCCTGATCTCCGTCTCGGTAGAAAAGATATGCACCCAGCATGACCGGTGGTCCGCCGGAGACGTTCCCAGGCGACCGCTGAAACGAATCGAGTAATGAAAGTGAGAATCGCCTAAGAGCAGCGGTTATCACAAACGTTCGAGAAAAGAACGGAAAGAAAGGGGGTGGGCTATCTTCTGTAATACTTCGGGGTTGTGGCGACGAAGCTGTGGAAGGAGAAGGTGAAACAGCAGAATCAACCGGAGAAGACACGAAAGAGGATGAGGCAGTATTTACCTGAGGGTGAAAAGATGTCACTAACGTAGTCCTGTTGCTAGGCGTCGGGCTGAACGAGGCTACAGGTAAATGAGATAAAGGAATTGGCCTAGTTTTTGCCTCGGCTTCTCGCTGATCGTCAGAACGGTCCCTCCGATCCGCTGATTGGTCATTCCAAGGCACGGGGCGAAAATCGAACCCCGGGGGCGGGAAGCGTGGAACCGACGGGAGCGCTAGACCTTCTTCGCCACTGAAAAGAAACTGGACGGCCTTTTCCAGAGCAGGAGAGGAAGCAGTGAAAGGAACTGAGAAAGAAGCAGGACCTGATTTTGACGAAGGCATCCTCGGTGCTCCTTTACAGTCGGAGGAATTATGGAAAAAGCATCGAATACTCCTGTCCGAGTCAGTGGGAGAAAACGAAGACGACAAAGACGAGCGGGAAAAGTCCGGGAAAGCGAACTCAGGCTCGAGTACGAGTGCTGGAAGATCTGACAAAAAGACATCGGGACAGAATCATAACCGGATGCTTGAGTGTTGTAATCATGCAGTAATGACAAAGTATATCACCGCTCTACTGAGACTCCCACGTTAGGACCGGAAAAGTATATTACCTTAGGTGAAAACCAGAGATACACATTCGTGTGTATTCGCAAGTGTCAACATGTATATGTTACCCAACTGTAGTGACGGACGTCTATGGACAGCCTGAGGTCAAAACGGGCCGACGAGCGTCGTATCTGAGCAAGGTGAAAGGAAAGCTGCCGACTATTGAGCTGGACAACATACACTTGTGCTTTTCTTCAACTGCAGAAAATCGATCTACTTCTACTATCGATCATAGCTAGCACTACTAATAAATATCACTGACTTTCTACTGTTGCTATCTGTGCACGATCCATCTCTCGTCTTTCGCGACGATTCTCCCACAACGCTGTTTGCTAAGTCAGAAGAAGCATCGGAGTCTCTTGTTGACTTCGCGGATTAGGATACGTGCGCAAAGCCCACTTTCTATTCAACACTTTTCAAATAACGACCCCTCACCATAAAGCGAAGAATACGATGAGAAAAATGTGACAAGGAGAAGAACGGAAAGAACAATCAGAGGGCCTGCGCACAACTGAGTGCAGGCTGCCCTTGGGTATCGCTGTAAGAAACGGAAACGCTTGTAGAAGAGTGAGAAAAAAACACGACGTCTTCGTCTTTTGAGCTCGTTCTCCTTGTCTTCTTCATTCTCTTCCACAGAACACGCCCTGAAGAAAAAAAGTACGCACCATGAACGGGAAACAACAAACTGCTAAGAGACGAGAGATCGGCGTTGTTTCGCTTCCAGCGACGCTCGGTGAGGTAGGAAGCGTCACACAGTACTGGAGGGCAGCGTCTCGCTAACCACGTGACCATGCAGTCTGCAGTCCAGCACACGTAACAAAATCTGCAAACACGACTGCAGCCTCTCTTTGGCCGAACGTGCTCACAACCACCGCGTTTTCGGATGCCAAGTACAAGCGCACTGTCGGCGATACACAGATTACGAACAGCTACATATGGTCTGAGACGCAGCAACGCCAATCGCTGAGAAAGCGGTGAGGCTGTGCCTGCGAGAACAAACACAGTTGATCCATGAAGTTGAAAGACTCGCCAGTCCGAAACACAGAGGCGAGGCACCGGCGACTGGACACCTGGCTAAATAAACGGACTTGGCCCCGGTGCAAAGGAGTTTACACGTACGTGCCTTCTCCAGGTATGATAACACATGGATACAAATCATGGGATTACGGGCTACAAGCATAAACGCATCCAACTTCCCGAGTATCGTCTCACGACATGACAACAAGTTCGTTTCTATGTCGTCAAAGACCCAAGTGAAAAGACACGGGCAAGGAATTCAGGACGATATTCGTGAACACACTGTAACCCTCCCTTGATCTAAACACAGCTATGCCGTAAGTGATTTTTTTGGATAACTTCCGCTGTACCGACGGTATTCCGCGGTGGTTTGACGAAGCTACAGGTCTCAAAGAAAAATTCCGCTGTTTCTCCAAAGAACCTCGCAGCTGTAAATTGTAAGAGACTGATCAGAGGCCATTCAGCATGAAGCTAATAAGATGTCAGCGGAGACCAAAGGATGTATATAAGGCTGACCTCGACAGGCTCTCGTTCCGGTCCTGGTTCGGTTGTGAAGACTGTTGCTGAGCTTGTTCGCTTCCGCGCGTAGAGTGTCCTGTCGGGACGCGAACTGAACAAACCAAAGGCTCTTCTAACATAGCCCGCATCCACCGTCTGCCCTCTCCATCCTGTGTCCCCTCATTTTCTGCTTGTGTAGGATCTTGTACCGCCGGTGTGGAGTCGTCCTTCTCGTTATCCTCTTTCCTTCTCCTGTAGACACTCTGCCCACGGGCCGGGTCTCTATCTGTTCGTCGTGCGACCAATCGCGGTTCATCCAAGGGAACCAGTTGAACTTCTCGGTGCTGTTGTTGTTCTTCCTCTCTTGAAGATTTCCTTCCTGAGTTCGCTGAGCGTGCTCGCGAAACCTTGAAAAATGAATGTTGCCGTGGCGAGGCGTCAAGCCGTTCATTCTCTGCTTTTTCCTCCTTCCTCTCAACCAAACGGCTTCTTCTATTGCACGTCGGATCTGAAGAAAGGCCTCGTCTCCAAAAACAAGGTGAAGGAGGAGAAGGGGGGGACGAAAATGGGTGGGACGCTTCTCTCCCATGCTGGCTCTGGTGACACTTGTTTGAAGTGCATGCTTTAGTCGCTTCAGCCTGTATTTGAGCTCCACTTGTCCGGCTCGGAGTCGACGAACCGAGTGCCGACGGACAAAACGACACCTCTTGATGGTCTGCTGCTGAGCTTCTCTTCGCACACACCCTCGTGAAAACATCATGCATTGTAGGCGCAAATACCCCGTAGCTTACAATTTCCAGCGCCTCCTTATGATTCTCCAAGTCACGCAACGCCGGTCCCAGCCGCCTGTTCAAAGAAACAGACGCACCGACACACCAAAGTGAAAAAAATTTCCGCCTCGCCAGGGAATATCCGGACCACCTGAGAGCCGCCCCACTATCCAGCCGCGCCTCGAAGCTATGAATGGAAAAAAGGATTATGACTCTCTTCCAACTCAAATTGATGCGAACGACAGATTACTTGGTTCCCGACAGAGTAGTAAGCAGTGTGCGCTAAAAACTGCCCGCACAATCGAGGGCCTCCCTACAAGAGAAAGAAACTACAGTGAGGGGTATCAGCGCACATGCGGCTATTGTCAACTTACTCTGGTGTCACGAGGGACGGCGACACTGTGGTCTCCGACTGGCATTCTGAGCTCAGAAAACTTACATTCCGGAGTCAAGAGGTATACGGAGTGTGACCTCAAGAAAACTACTGCTTTCTTCCGTTCGTCTTGTCCCTCTTGCCGTCCTTGGTGATCTTGGCTTGCCCCCGTTTCTTCCGTAACTCTTGGAACCATTGTCGTCTGTTTTCCGGATGAAAGGGACGCTTATCCTTGCGCTCCCTTCCGCGTCTCCCACTTGTACTGTGTCCGAGTCAGAGCCTCTCTCATCATCTTCTTGGGGCTCTTGACAAGCGTCCCCTACAGCTGGAGCAATGCTTATCCTCTCAACGTAAACGTGCCTACCTTGCCTCTCCTTCGCTTCCGAAGACAGTGGTCTTCTCCGATGGGTCAGCTTCTGCGAAAGTGTAGTCGGACCGGGCCTCCTTTCCCTTCCGCTGCCCTGCAGTGGGGCCGTCTTCTCCCTCTTTCTCTTCTCTGTATCTTCAGCGCAACAAAGCCGTCCCAACTTTCTAGCGGCGTCGTACTCCACGAAGCCTGAACCCGGGCGAGCTGAGTGGCGGCTTTCTGGGTGTGAACAAGCGGCTTGCTCACTAGAGAGTCTCTTGACCGAGGGCGGTTCAACGGTGCCAGGCGTAAGACGAAGATTAGAAACCTTACCGACCTCATCGCGACCCGCATTCTTGCGCCCCATACCACACCGAGATCCCTGAGAGTCATCATCTACAAGAGGGGAAAATAGGGTTTCTTTTTGTTTGCTTTGCCGCATGGAACACGCGTTCTTTCCGTGGCAGCCGCCAACTGCTGTATCGCACATATCAAGGTCTTCGTTTACATGCTTACTCGCAACCGCGTTCCCGCCTCCCTCGTTGGAAACGACTGGAAGAGAATCCCCGCGCGTACCAGGAGCCTGTTGTAGAAGGGGGCCAACGAAACCCTCTGGAGGCTGACGCGAGTCCTGGAGGCTTTGCTCCAATAAGGATATAATGCGTGAGATACGATGATTCGCCGGCCCTGCCGCGAATTCACGATGACCCGACCTGCTTACATCGAGCTCAATGATGGTAGCCTGGCTTCGCTGGCGGCCTCGAAGAGGTTCTACGGCGTCTCTGCGTGCCGACGTACGGCTTATTGAAGACCCATCAACACGGAGAAGGACACGCAGGCGGTAGCCCCCCCCAAAGCGCCGGCGAAGATCGAAGGGGGAGCCGACACACAGAAGGCGTCCTTCGTGCATGATGCCGATTCTGTCAGCCTAGTGATGACAGAGAGGAGACACGACGTTCAGCAACCGGTATACCACGGCAACAAATTGTCTTGAGAGAGGAAGTTGGAGATGGTCAAAAAGCGAGAGATGAGTGATTCCTGTTAACACCTCTGTCACTGCCCTACCCGTGCAGGAGGTTCCATCACGTTACGCACACCAAAGCAGATGCGTCTGCATGCAAACATATGTAGCTATATGCACGCATACAGACTAACGCATCCACTCCCGGCGGCACCGTAGGACAGGAGTTCAGCTGACTTATACACACCGGGCCTGAAGGTACCCAGCCGCGCTCAGATGGAATTGCCCATATGCGTACATAACCAGAAAAGACCAGCAGCTACACAATGAACTCTCACCCTTACCACAGCCTCCGCGTCGTCGGTGTGCTGGGTCGAAACAAGCATGCAGCAGTGAGGGCGCATGAGGCGGAGGAGTACAAAAAGACTTTCACGATGTCCGGGATCGAGGCCTGACGACGGTTCATCTGTGAGAAGTGCGGACAGCAAAAACACTGTACGGTACTCGGCTGAGGCTCCGTGCCAAAGAAGTAAGTTAACTTCTGTGGAGAGCGTAACATCCCATGCACATGGATCTACAGAAATTCGCAGATGAAGCCGCACGTAAACGCATATGCTGCATAGAAGCCCATGTACGCAATTCCATACCTACAAAACAGAAAGGCCTAGTGTCAGCACACCAACAAGCGCCAACCTGCAAGAGCCATGTAATGCGAATAAGGAAACAAGGGAGCCTCGATATTACAGCAGAAACACGAGTGGCCGTGAGGCCCTCGATGGAAGGTTCGCTTACCCAAAATACATAATTTAGGGTAGAAAAGAAGACAGAGAGCTACCGCCACCCTCCTCCTCATTCCCCCCGACAGCTCGCGCACCAGTCTATGCGCCACTTCGGTCAAAGAAAGGGACGAGAGAAAGGCGTCTATGGCCTCATCTATGTTCATGCTAGAGGACGAGGAGCTGGACTGATGAGGGGGAGGACACACAGTTGAACAGGAAGTTGACGCCAAATGCGAGACGCAGTACGCGGGCGACGGATTGCGACTGAAGTCCGACATAGCACTTGAAGTCTCGGCGGATGTAGTGTTATTGAATGAAGAGGAACATGACCCCGTACTTCCGTCGGAGCTGGCCGCGAGCGACGTAACCTCAACGTGACCTGACGAGGGGTAAGCTGAGGAAACCGCTTCCGCCCTGTTGTTCTGTACCTCCGACAGCACAGCATAAAGCGAACAGGTACAACTTCAGAATAAAAAAAGGGAACATGCACTGGGCTAATACGAGGAGTAGAGGTACGAACGCTCCGCAGGAAGACACGTGTTGTTCGCAAGGAAGTGAAGAGAATAGAAACAAGAGAAAAAAGCGTCAGAACACGAAAGCAACACTTCCGTTGAAAAGACCCGCTCTCCTCCTGCCAAAGAGACTGGATGACGCGCTGGTCTCCAGTGCTGTGTATATATGTATGATGAACAAGCATGTATGTATGTATCATCTATGTACGTGTTCTGTACGTGCACCGCTCACGAATATGCCCATATAGCATACCGTACGAACGTATGCGATGTTGGATCAGAACTCGGACCTCAATGCTTTATCAAAAGCCTTGCAACACTAGCGCGTCACTCCCGCCCCCAAGACCTCCGAGGTATTCCACGTCGATGTCAACCGGACCTTTCTACTTTCAACCAGAAAGCATTCACGTACTTTGAACGATGAGAAAAGTTTGCAGTGCTCGTACACTGTCAACTCAGGCCACAGAATGCTTCCCTGAGGACAAATACCTAGCTGCTGCTGAAGTTGTCTCTTGTCCTCAGGTAGTTTACAGCCGAATGCCTCCACAAAGCCCGAGGTCGCCTCGTCCATTCCTGGCAACCACGACACAATGCAAGAGGGGGACCAGACAAAAGCTGAGCAAAGGGGATCCTCTCTTCTTCACGGAACTAGTCTGATGGACTGGAATACGGAACCCACTATTGGCCTGGCGTCTGTTCCGTGATTGAACAGACTATATGTACGGATGGTGGGCACGGACAATACTCGACTCTTCTACAACCTGAATGCTGGAAGACGAGGCGAAGAGTACCACGGGAGACCCTGTTCTACAGGACAAATGCACGCAAGTTCCGTAAGGGCTTCCCGAGCGACGTCTCTTTCCATCTGAGGACCAGAGCCACAGACGACTCAACACACCTTTTGCTCACGAGACGCAGAGAAGCTACATCTTTGGGACCTCTGTTAAGTGTAGTGCCGGTAGGCAGCGTAAACAGCCGCAAACCTCTTGTATTTGTTACGGCACAAAACTGCCAATGTAGGCCCGCGCCTCCAGAAGAGTCGTTGACTCGAAGTCTAAGACTGCCACGTGTGCAAGTACATAGAGAGACCATTAGTCTCCGGCTGTTCTCCAAGCTCACAGATAGCCTCCGTAGCATCGTATTGAACCCGGTTTCCAACGCATCCAAATGAACGGCAATCCCTTGTAGCACGTGTAATCGCCTGCAGATAGTGGGAAAGCAAACTCCTTACCAGAGATGACATTCATGAGGCTGCTCTTCCCTGCGCCATTGGGACCAAGAAGAACAAAAATCTCTCCTTCGTAAAGACGTAGGGAGACATCTGCAACTGCTGGCTGACCAGATGTGCTTTCTTCACCCCTATAAAACCTCTCAGCCCGCTCTTGCTCTTCGTTGTCGTCTGCGTCTGTTTGCCCTGACAGCACCTCCGTGGTCCCCAAGATACCCGTCTTCAAAGCCGAGAAGGTATCGTCCTTTTCACACGAGAAAACATCCTGACTGCCCTGCGCTGAGCGAGATCGCGGCTGATCACGAATGTTGGGGAATTTGTCAGGGGTTGCAGACGGTTGTTGGTCTCGAGGTGATGGCGACTTCGCGCCAGTAGGCAAACGAAACTCGAAAGAATTATAAGAAGGCGAGGTATGCATAGGGACAGCGGACGCAAGACCCCGGGGAGAGTACCACTTGTACACATGTTTCAGAGTCACACAGCGCTTTGAAGCAATCAAGCGCTGCAACGAAAAAGCACAGATCCACAAATACACATCGCGGTACCCCCATGATTACCCTGTTACTGTCTCAGTCGCCTCTTCCCTCCCCACTGCCGTGCAACTTTTTTCCTCCTTTCACCGCGACACACTTGGATCGGCCCTAAACAGCACCTAACTACACGGCGACGCGCGGGCTGTACGCGTAACCCACTCCCCGCAGTACACGGAAGATGCCAAGACAAAGCCGCAACTCGACGCAATATCTCGGCGGCGCATGTGCGGGCAGAAGCGTCGGAAAGCTATCTAACTGCAAACCTACGGCACGCAACTAACATACAGAGTGATCCTGCGAACTAAAAGACAGGCAACCATACCAAGAAAGAGCGTGACACCGCATTCACAGAACATCCGACTCTTTCGAAAAGACAGACGGCAACGCCACACGAACACACACTATAGCCAGGGCGAGAAATCATAGTAATTAACTCTAATCGTATCCAGACATCAAAGCCGTATCAATCAGCACTACCCTGGGCACCCAGTCGCGTCACCGCCTCAACTCGCAACTGTTCAAAATAGTGCTGGGAGGAGGAAGTAGTGCCCTACCGCGCAACACCTTCGCAATCTTTGATTAGACCCTAGAACCTAACGTACAGAGTGATGAAACAGGAAAGGACCCGACGTAACTGAATAGCGAAGTGAGGTGACGAAGTACTTTCAAATTGTACCATTTGGTGGGTAGTTAGCTTGTCCGTATCACCGTGTTCAGGAAAGGATGGCTGAAAGGAGTCCCCTCTCTCTTCGCACATTCTCTGACATGCACCCAGTGGGCTGCAGAGGTGCGTCGCACTGTCGGCCTTTCTCGAGCCGACTGCCGCCTCCTGTAAGTCTCTCCTCCGCATGTGTTTCCCCGTCTCCTTGCTAAGACTCGTAAAATCCTCTTCCTTTCTTTCAGCATCTTCTCTTTCCAAATTTATTCGACCTGCTGTCTCTCCCACGTGATGCAATCCATCTCTCATCTCGTCCTCCCCCTCCCAACTGGCATCTGTAGAACTGTTTTTGTAAGGTCCGGCCATCAGTTCCTCTGTGACTGACTTGTGGCTTTCCCCAGCCTCCAAATCACCTGGAAAGCGAATCTCTTGATTCTGCAGTTCCGCCACCGATTGAAAACTGAGCGATGCGTCTCTCAAACCGTCGGCTCCAGACACCAAGGTTCCCCCCCTGACGCTGAGGCCTGAAAAAGAAGACTGATATCCCAGCGATAATGACGTCGGATGTACCGACACCTGCATCTCTCTAGCAGTCGCATCAGGTCGTCTTGAAGAGGCGAGTGAACCGGCCAATGCTCGGAACCCTCGACGACAAACTCGAATCAACCATCTTGCGACTCGGCCGGGTAAAAATAGAAGAAAACAGAATGCAGAGATACAGAAGCGAAGGAGGCCAGATATGGGAAAAATGGAGGAATGCGGAAAACGTGGAGAGAGAAAGCTGAGAAAACGCCATCTCCCCGATGAGGACCCGAATACCTTCGAACCCCTAAGGATCTGAGATGTACAGCAGCACACAGTTCACTCCAAAGATGTTAAAGGTGACATCACATACCGAAAGAAGCCCTCAAAGCGGAGCAATGATGTACGGAAATTATCGAGATACACCACGCACCAAGGAGCAAAATGATACAGCCGCCCTCGTTGTCTTGTTGCTGCTGTCAACTGCATCCCCAGCTGTGGGATGAAGCACTCCTCGTGACACTTGCGCCTGGACTGGTTTGTTGAACCCCCATCTCTTCGTCTTGCAATGTACTATCCGTCTGCGGCAGCGTGGAGAAAGCAACGCCATCTTCGGACCCAGAACACTTTGTACACAGAAAACAACTGGAAAGCTACGAAGTGTCTGTCGCAGCGAAACACAGGCAGTGGCGCTAGTGACGCTGCTTGTGAGTACCGCGGGTCCCAACAACAGCACCGCTTCTGCAATGCTTAGGTATACACCACCACTGCCCTGGGGCTGTCGGCAGAAGTAACAATACGAGCAACTTGCCCATGCTCTGCTTTGCACGTAGGCGGAAAAAAACGTCTGCTCACTTGAGCTAGTGCCGTACGTCCACTAACCTAAATGTAGTCCGAGCAACGCAAATCCACTGACTCCTGAAAAATCCAATCCGGAATCTGCATGGAAACTACCGCCGCGACAAAAGCTTTGCCCCGTGTCCCAATTCTATGCACGGTCTACGGCACACATTCAAGAAAAATGCTTGTCCATAGTCGGTATACAACAACCAAAAAATTCGAAATGACAACATCAAAGAGACCACTGAGTGTTACCGACACCAGAGTTAGAGGAGATCTACGAAGCCGAACTTGGAGGCCATAAAAAGGCTTACCCATCGATCTAGAATAAACAACGCGACGGCGTATATGAGCATGTCGAGAAGAAGCATCTGGCACATATCTGCCAAACAGAGAAGAGCTTCACTCTCAACCGGCGTTCCCCACACACGCCTCATTGCATCCATAACTCCTTCAGAATTGCTTGTTTTTGTGCTGGCGACATCCCCAGACGAATGAAAAGTCCCCAGACTAGGAGGAACAGGGTCCGGAGACCCTGCGGCAAGCTCAAGTGCCACCACGATGCGCAGTCCTAGGACGAAAGCACACTGTGGGAGGAGAGACCAGGCCACCCGGCCTACGAAAGGGAAACGAGAAGAAAAAAGACACTGCACATTCGGTATCAGCAAACACGAGAAGGGACAGATAGGAAGTGAGCAAACAACAATGAAGCCATTTCTGCGTGATACGTCCACTAAGAAAGACCACTTCACGTTGACACCGCATACAGGGGTACAGCCTCACGAGGAAAAAAAATGCAGACGGGTTCCATTTGTCTCCTCTCCGGATGGGTTCTTTATATTCTTGTGATGGTACACTAATGTTGAGCGTGACGTCTTTATGCTACAGAAGACTCTGAGCAGTTGCGGTTTGAATGGCTTCAGTCTTCTTATGAACGACTGAGCGGCAACGTCGCTAGGAAACTGATCTTGGCATGATCTCCGTGGGAACGACATCCTAACAACACCTCCTTCGTGCAACAGATGATCTCCGCCAACTACCCGACCTTCCACGGCTAAATAAGCTCAGAAAAAACTGACTCAAGGAACTCGTCTACGGACCCGCTCCAGTGGCAGACCTAACTATTCGAGTCCACAAAACACACGTCAAGAGCAATGGCAGAGCCGCAGTTTCCCGAGATTGAAGGGCTGCGAGAACTAGACCTAACCGTTCAACGAGACCATGCCTGCGCCGCGCACTCAGCCGTGCGTCACACGGGAAACTACGCGCCCTCCCTTCACAGAAAGACGTCCATGATCAGCAAATATAGAAAAGCTTGCTACGTGTCTATGGCCCACACATATTGCATACACTCACACCGTGTGGTACGTGCTCGTCTGCGCGGACACCGATGACAGGCTGGGCTCCACAGTGGAGCTGACAGTCAGGCAGCGCCTACGTACAGCCACCCCTAAGATACACCTGTTGCCGTTCAGCAACGTCCATACTATGGTGGTGGGTTTACGCTTTGATACAGAATGCAACGTTCCGAGATCCACGCTACTGCGTTCTTCGTTCTCTTGAGTTTGAGAACAAGTACACATTCAATGGCAATCCCTCCCTTCTTACGGGTTCGATCGTCTTCTTGGTCAATTGTGTACACCGCGAAGTACGCTAAAACGTGAACGAGCAGAGCCACTGCGGCGGCGGGTCTGGCCTTCCCGAACAGGGTCGAGAGTGCAAGACCCCATAATGCAATGGCCATCGATGCGAGAAGAAGAAGGAAAAAGAGAAGAAGCGCGGGCGTGCAAGGAAGCACTAGGTACGCAGACAAAACCCAAACAAGAAAAAAAGAGATGACGCCTTGCATAGCCGCGAAATCCGCGAACCTGTTCAACAGAGAAAAGAACATTGTGCCAGGAAACTGAAGTGTCCCCGTGAGAAACAAAGAACGTTGGTCCAGCAAACAAAAAATCCCTGGAAGGGCAAGGGACAAACCTACAACACGCCGGTAGGACAGAGTGTTGCCCATCCCCCCGTGCAGTTAACTGTTTCTCGAGGTCCATTCCGACACTTACGCGATCGCGCACGCCATACAAAAAGTGAAGAGAGAGCCACTAAAAGAGTTAGAAAAAACTGACACACAAGGAGCAAAACCGGGACTACACGGACAATGAGATGTGTACGCACTCGAGTACAAGCGTGTTTGCATGAGCTCTGCATGACTACCCACGCCCAGACAATGTCACAAGACGACCGTGGCAGGTTGGGTGCAACCGATGAAATGAGAAATGCTTACCAAGCGATGTAGTATGCAAGAGGATGCATTCCCATAGCCGTCATAACAGCGCGACGGCCCTCCTCTCGATCCCCTACGACTTCTCGCTGTAGAGACACCACTGACACTGCGAAGCAGAGCAGCAAAACAAGGATAAGTAGGGGCCCTACAACCAACAGGAAGACGTCAACGCGGAGTGCACGACTGGAGAGAGGAAGCACTGGAAGCGACGCCAGGGGACCGCCTTGCAGAAGCCAGGGAGACGAACCAGCGGCGCTTGGCGAAGCCGACAATGAGGAAGCAAGGGACTCCGACACAAATGGAGAAGAAGCGACAGTCGAAGGCGTGTGATCGGGACGGGAGAAAGACACAGAACTACCCGGCGGAGAAGAGGAAAAAGCCGAGAGAGACCTGCTGGTGAAAGCCGAAGAAAGCGGGTTGTCTGTCCTAAGAACCTGTGCAGTATCAGATCCACCCAAAATGGACCTACCCCCTGAACGAACAGTACTGGCCGAGAATGCCATCTCACTGCTCAAACGACGTCGACGACCTTCATCTCCCCTCGCCTTCTGTACAGGACTCATACTCGAGAAAACTTCTTTATGTCCTGTATCAGCTGTAGTGGGCGTACCTATACTTTCTGTCGGTACATCGATTTTTCTGTTGTCTCCGCTGCTAACAGGTTCTTTGTCCGTCGTGACCGTCTCTCTCAACTCTTTCGCCTTCACAGCGGATCCCTTTATGTTCTCCTTTTCATTCTTCTGACCTTCACTCCGCCTGAGAGTTACCGGCTGGGCTGAATCCTTCACGTCCGTGTTACTCGGAGTTACAGTTCTCTCATTTTTCACCGTGTCCACCCGTCCGTCCACTCCCTTCCCCACAGGCCTTCTCCTTGCATACCGACGCGGAGACACACTTGGTATATCAGCATTCATCTCCCCATCATCGTATGTGAAATCCTTACCCTCGCTGAGTTTCTCCCCCTGATTCTCGGGGGACTCATTCAGATCGAGACGACCACGTGCTCTGTGTTGAAGTCTGTCTAATAAAAACAGAGTTTCCTGTCTAGTCTTTTCTATGAGGAACGAATAGGCAAGCACCATCCAGGACATGAAACCTCCTCTCACATACCAAAGCGCTGCTCCTAGGCCTCCATTCGCTCCCAAGGTCCCCAGCGAGAAACCGCTAGGTGAGCCACGGAACCCTCCGCCTCCCTGGGAGTAAAACAACCGAGTGCTCACGCCGCCTTGCCCGACGAGAGAGGGCAGTCGTAGGCGAAGTGCCGCTAGCCGCGGAAGCTGGTGAGAAAGTACGTGAGAAGAGAAATGTGGTGCAGACGGAGGAGAAACAGCGGGCGACGCAGCAGAGGTAGCAGCCTCGGGAGAAGAAGCAGACAACACAGAGACAGCCGCAGGAGAGACAAAGGACGACTCGGACGAAGGAAAGGAAGACGTGTTTTCTGAAGCTTCGGACGGGATTGTAGGTTCTTCCGCGAGGTCAAAAATTAGCGCCCCACAAAGCCGCCGGTGACGGAAAGCGTCAGCGGAGCCTAGCTGCCTTGGAGGTGCACCCGCCCCTTTGTCTGATAGATCGCGCTCCGCTACTTTTAGAGTTTCACGCTTTTTCCCTGTGTCTTCAGCTGCGGCACCCTTGTCCCAGTTCTCGATGAGCTCCACGTTCTGTGTCTGTACCCGCGTCTCTTTCTGCTCGCTGGCTTCCTTAAAGCCCCTTGACTCGACTTCTCTTGCCCCTTCCCACTTCCCCCCCCGTTCGTAATTCGTCTCCGGGTCGTCGGCAGGATCCCATGTATCGGTGGAGCTGTTGAAAAGCTTGATAATGTCATCCTCGCTATCCATGATTCGGAAACGCGCCGCCAGATCGCTAAAAAGAGGGTTGGGCTGATCCCGTAGAAAATCCACAAACGCGGATCCCCAACTACGTGGGGTAACAGCAAGTGACGAGAACCGCTCCGTACCGTCATCTTCTCTCCTGAAGATGCAGAGCAGAAAGGACAAGCGTTCCTCGATCATTCCAGTCTGTCCGCTGGATGTCTCCTCCATGAGTCTTAAACAGCTGCGGATTCCCGCATGACCACGCAACCAGCAGTTATCTGCTTCAACAACGAGACTGCACAAACGGATCCAAACCACTCACTCACCGTTCCCAGTGAGGAGTTCACGTGTCCAACCTGTTTCTTGTGCCACACTGGCCCACGACTCCTAAATCGCCTGTCGGAAAAACATCGATGAGCACTATCTTGACACCCACGTCGCCACATCACGGGACGGCATTCAATGCACTACACATATGCTTATTCTGATACTGAGCTGGCACTTGCTTCTGTCTACAAACTTCTGCTAGGAAAACCAAGGAGTGACAAAACTCTGGAGTCCGGCTGCGAAATCAACAGACGCAGTCTTCGAACACGCCGCTCGACTGCAGTTCTCCCAGTCCCTGCTCGGGCGAACGACAGACGGACTGTATAGTCCTTGTATCTGTGCATGCACAGGGAAGCAGCTTTGTGGTCTGAAGTCAGAACTGACATACGAAGCCAAAACTGTTGACAGAGAAGGTGTATGTGTTTGTACCCAGCCATGAAGTGGCAGTCCCGAACGGACAGACGCGCACGACAGCAGGCGCAAAAAGTGCAACTGACATTCCGGGTGAGTGTAACATAGACCACGTAAGCAAATGAAGGCGGACGACGCAAACAAATCAGTCCTCACGAAGATGTGACCAACTCGCCACGAGCGTGGGCATATGCACAAGGGACAGATAGCTCTCCTACGATAAAACCTTCCGCCTACACAAGCTGCCTTCGTCATTTCTCCCACCCCACGAGACAGTATGCAGAGAGACGTTCGTGAAGGAATACGTGTGTGCACCAGACTGACGCTGCTAAAGCAGTCGTGCACACACACGCGCATGCGACGTCGGGGCGAGAATCGACGTACAAAAAACAGTCAGAAGCCTCCGTTACCCGACTTACCATACGCAGTGCGGGTTCGCATAATAGAGAGTGGGCAATAAGACTGACGAGCTCAGCAAGTCCACTTCGCTGTTCATAAGGGTCTGGGCCGGAACATCACGGAGTTCTGAGCAAACAAGCCAAGCACGCGCAGTCCTACGCTCTTTTTTACGCCACGGGGACAGCTGAACAAAAAACCGTTCTTCCTAGATGTGAAGAGTGAACGGACCGGACAGTTCACATCTTAGCAGAGAGACTTGAATTTGAGCAGGCTAATGACGACATAAATTCACACATGCAAAGCTGAAAACAACATGAGTGAGAATCGTTGAATGGAAGAGAGACCATGCCTGCCGGATTGTCGAGAGAGCAGGTATGCTGCATTGCCTTTCCTTGGCACACACGCCGTACGAGAGAAAAGCAAACCGAAGAGACGGCGTGACTGTACCCGCTTCAACACTTGGGTGTCACCACTACCACTATGCTCCGGTACTTTTACGGTAGCCCCTAAACCCTGGTAACCTGACCATCAGTTTCCCAAGAGGGTGCTGCATTGAGAAGAATTATTAGTGAAAGAGAGGCCTTCATACAGAATTTAGGTCACGCTGACGAGGAAGGGGACTACGAAACCTTACGTCCCTTCAAGATATGCATGTGGAGTTCTGTCTTGTGAAGGCTCTGTCTGGTCCGCTCACACCCTCTCCGCGAATGCATTCAATGAAGAACGCGGACTAAAAGAAACCCACCGGTTGACGCCGTGGGTGGCTAGAGAACATCTCAAATAAATAGTAGGCATGGGATGTAAAAGGCCACGCAGATGAAGAGAAGGACGGATAAAAAGGAACGTCACGCGGCACCTCTGGTATCCTCTTGCATGGACAAGTGTGCAAGATATGTCGGGAGACAGGAGAGAATGGCACTGTACCTGTGGAAGTGAGGCTGCGGAGCACAGCAAGCAGGGAAACAAACAAGACGGGGAGGAGGAGCTCGCATAGTGTCCAGCGCCACCTCCGTACTCGCAGAATCTTCTGCTTCTGCAGGAGACCGCAGATCTGTCTTGCGACACCATTCCATTCTCCGCCTGAAGGCGCCGCCATTTTCAGGGGCCCACTCCATCAACGGGAGTAGAGCAAACTCAAGTGAAAGGACTACCGAGACACACGGAAAGCCATCGCCACGCCGCTTGAAAGAAAAAAAGCGAGTCCTGATATGACTAAGAGGAACGCCCGGAGCATAGTAGAGACGCCTAACACCCTGCTGGACCAGTTATCTCCACTTGGCGCTGAAACGACAGTCCAGAAAGGAGAGCTTCTCACATTAAAACCTATCAGACTCGGCCCTGGCCCGCCAATCCGCAAGACTGTACTGGTGTGTCATCTGTTGTGACCCGCGTCGCGCCCTAAGCCGACGTCGCCGGCGCTACATGATCGCTTAAGGCCGCTGCTTCACTAGGGCCTCCTACGTGCCACCTCGAGAAGAACAGAAGGAACACAGACTGCTCGTCCCCGCTGCCCCGACAATTTCTTGAGGTGCGTAGTTCAAACAGAGGAAGGGTGTGCTCACGAGGCCGCACCGGCTGCAGGCGGCGGGGTGGCTCAACAGCACGATGTCACGCGACAGAAGGGAGAAATCAGGTTTAGAGGAACCATCGAGAAAACAATCCCCCGTGCACAACGAGGTGGTTTCATACCAGACAAGTGGAACGCTGTAGAACATCTCACATAGATGCAGAGGGGAGCGGAATGAGACGACCCGCGTAGTCCCGGCGTGGCTTCCTAGGGAAGCGGTTGCAGAGAACTACAGGTAGCAGAAAGGGACTCTTTTCACTTCTCATTGCAAGTCAAACCCGATGTCTCCTACGTGCGGAAAATGCGGTAACTCCGATCTGCATGCTTGCCGTGCGCGAATCCTTCATGGCTGGCGCGGGGTTCGGCACACTGACTCGCCACGCAGATTCTCTAGGCGGTTGCCAGGCGCCGCTTCGGCCGTAAGGCTTTTGCACACCTGTGAACTAATGACGAGTCTCATTCTCTGCTTTTCTCTTTCTTGTGCGCCCCCGTCCTTGAGGTCAGTGAAACCATAAAGGGGACAGAAAGCAGCTTGTGCGCACTACTCTTCCCACTCTTCTGTGGCTGTCCAAGCGGCCGGGTCCTAGTCGAATTCACCCGTAGCTTCCGCGACGAGTACCCTACGGCCTGGGAAACCAACAAAGCAACGGAACTGTTCTTAGCTAGCTCTATACTCCCGAGACGAGTGACTTTGTGGGCTTCTGCATCTACTTGCTAGGACTGGGTCGCGTAGGACGCTGCTTCTGTTCGCAACGAGACCTGACCGGCCTTTCAGCAGCAACGGGTCGCCGCGAAGAGATTACTCGCTTTTTTCTGTGGAAAAAACTGTGCACGGCACTTGGCCGAAACAGACAGATCCCAGATCCGCATACACATTCGCCGGAAGGAATCCGCATAAAGAGTGTAGCTCCTGTGAGTGAAAGCGTAGCTGTGACACATCCGATGCGACTGCACGGAGTCGCCTTGTGTGCTGTGCCCTGTGAGTGCCGTGTTGCTGTACGAGGCCGTATATGAGCTGGCGGCTGTGCGTCTCTTTAGGCAGTGCTTTACGTCCTCTAAAAACTAGGTGATATGCCAGCTGGGGCGATAGCGCTCTCGCCGTTATCGTAGTAGTAGCCAGCCGAGCGTTTATCGGTGTTAGCCAACTAATCATCGAAAAGATCCCCGCGAGAAACGGTGTGCCCAGTGTTATCGTCAACGGACAGTCAGTCCCGCGGGCGTGAGAAAGAGTTCGCGTCCGAAAACGCCTGTTTGCCGCAGGGGGGCATGAGTGGTTTATTCGCACGCGTTCCCACCAAGACTGCTCCCCGTTCTGCCACAGACTACGCC
>NW_027153692.1:0-12590 GCF_002600585.1 Cystoisospora suis
CAGGACGCGAGCTTCCTGACAATGAGCCTGTTGTGCGTCACCCCGGAATGCATCGTGCAAAGACAACCAGAAAGAAAAATCCCCCTTACTGCCGGTCCAACCGGCGTGCGTGAATGGTGAGGCAGCTTTGCGACTGACTGAACGGCACAGCCCGGTCTAGTTCCTGGTCTGCTCAGTCGTGTTGCTCTGTCTACGCTTGGCCCAATGCTCGCAGTTCCTGAGGGGCCTTGGGCGTAACGGGCTGCAGGGAGATCCCTCGTATTATAGGCGGGTAGGGACGTGGCAGCGAAGCACTGCCTGCGGGCTCCGTCCGGGAGAGGGGATCGTGGCAGTCGATCAGCGGATGCAGCTTTGACTCCACTTTAAGTCCCCTCTCTTCCGCCTCCCCTTCCCCAAACTGATAATTGACGATGGTCGCTGTTCTCTGAGTCAGCTCGGAAGTGCCTGCTTGGCGCCGGGCGCGTCAGCGTCGAAGTGCAGTACTCCTTTTCCATGGAGGAGACACGCAGAAATGTGTGAAGAGCGTAGTCGCTGTTCGCGCTCTTTCACAGCACGGGAAGCTGTCACAGAGAGCCCGGATCCGCCAGAGCGATTTTTCCGGTTCAAGCTCTGCAGCGTTGCCTGTCTGTCCGCTGCGCACAGCCAACGGCGCCTTTTTGGACAGCCGCCTCTGACACTCCAATCATACGTGCTCCGGTTTCAGGGCCTTATGGCCGTCCCATCATAATGTCACTTGCGAACTTCGCACGGAACAGCAGGTGGCCGAGCTTGTGCCCTATGCAACTAATGCTACCGGCACTCTGCAGACTGTTTTCCGTTGTTACTTCTTGTTAGCGAGTGAGCGTTTATTCTTGCAAACACCGTAAGCGTAGGTATCGTCCTCGTGGGCGGTGGTCTCTCTTGCGGTCCCCTAGAGAAAACCGTGACTTTTTCGGTCAGTTCAGAATCGTGTTCAGCAGCTGTTTCTTTTGAGACATTTTCCAATTTTCACCTTGTTCGGAGATCCAGCTGTGCGGTCCGGGCAAAGCCGGTGGTGCCCTGTCATTCGCTGTGTTTCTCATTGAACGTCTGGGCAAGGGAGATTTGCAATTTTTCATAAGCGGTCCATGAAGTGGCTCCACCTTCAGGTTCAGTTATGAGTAGTCGCCCGGACAGGAAGGGCGACAGTTGGCTGGAGTACTGTAGCGCTTCGCCGCGACGTTCACAATTCGCCCGATGTGGAAGGTTGAGTGATTTCCTGTTTTCTCCGGTTCAAAAGATCTGAGGCCGGACAATTATTACCTGCTTCTTCCTTCTGAGTTCTAGGGTCTCTCGGAGAGGATGCGAAGAGGAGTCTCGGACGGGCAGGTTCCGGCAGAGCCCCTGTTTCATAAAGAGCCATGCATGACTAAAAGTCCCGACCTCTGCCACCGATCGCAGAGGGCAAAAGATTGTCCCTGCGTCCACATGAGCCGAATCTAAGTCACAAAGAACTGCAGTACTGGCCTCATCCTCGGCTAAGGGCTTCGCGACGCTGAAAGGGATTCAAGCGGCTCCTATCAGGTGGCGTGGCTGGGGATGGATATAGCAAAAACAAACCAGAGCTCGGAGGGTACCCGCGCACAAAAGGGAAGAGAGCGTATTCAGCTTGAGGGTGAGCTTAGGGTCGGACCGGTGGCTGCCGCAGACTTTGCTGACGGGGGTTCTGGATCAAGAGGAGGCGCTGCACATCAGTTTGTCTCGTGCGTGCTACTAGGGAATTCTGCAGGCCTCCAAGGCAGACAGATTGAGGTAGGAAGAGCTACTGGGATGAGAGAGGAAGCAGTAACGTCAGCCAGTTGTGTGGCCTTCCCACCGAGGCGTGACTGGAATCGTCCTCGTTCTTCGCACACTTCGGCGTCCTGCCCCCCGGGCGGGAATGCTGGAGAGTGTGTCCGTATTCCGGTTACCCCAAAAGTCCCTTCTTCAGCATCATTGACTGGTTTCCTTTTGTTTTTTTGTCTCGTCCCGTCGTTGCTTCGTCCTTTTTGTTCCCTCAACACTGTTACTATTATCTTCATCATCTTTCGTCCTGTCTGCGTTTTCCTCTTGTACCCCTCTAAACACCTCTCTCTCGATTCGTCTCACTTGCGTATTGTCTTGTTATTTCTCGACTTTGTTTCTGCCTCCATCATTCACTGCGCACACCTTCCACGGTAGTCGTCGGCTTCTTCGTCACCGTTCACGTAGCTGCTGCTGTCTTTTCTTGAGTTTCCATCCTCTCTCTTTTCCCCATCATCTGGAGGCGCTTTGCAGCTCGAAGACTGTTTAGCCGGCTTCGGGATGCCGCCTTGTCACTCTTGTTCCATGGGAAAGGCCTACCGAGGTTCTCCCGGACCTGAGTATCTCTACTTGCCCTTCTCAAACGACATGCGGTCCGTAGGCCACCCAGTCCGATGCGAACAGGGAACTGAAGGACCAGCTGGACAATTTGCCGGGCAAAGAGATATGGAGTCGGGTCCTGTTGTGTGTTTGGAAGATGGGATGATGCGTTTACGCGAGTTTCGCTTTGTTGATGACGTAAACGCTCCGAGCCGCGTGCTTCCTGACCTTACAGGCTTCACGTGGGAACAAACGCCAGACACTCGAGAACGAAGGCGACAAAAAAGTCGATCAGAACGTGGGTCTGAAGAAGGTAAGTGGGCATTCATCAATGAGGAGGAGGAAACTGGAGAAGAGGACCGGGGTCTACACGCTGCCGGTGGTGCATTATCGTCTGTGCATTATTTCAATCGAAGAATCGACTCCGCACATTTCTGTCCTGAAGAACAGGTTGGTTCGCGGACTCCCGGTGTGCGCCACACGTTCACGACGCAAGAGCATACAGATGGGACTGCGGCACTGCAGTTAGGCGGCTCAGGTTCTCCGCTTTCTACGTGTCACGACAGCCGTTGTGACTGGGGACAGTTCCATGCAAAAGAATTCCGTCCTTCATCCTTTGTTGGGGTCGAGTCATCCAGTGAATCACCTGCCGGGTCTTTCTCTGTGTCCCCATCGCGAGGCGCTCTCCCGGGTGCTTCATACGCTTCCTTCTATCACCCCACATGCAGTACGGTCTGCGCAGCGGAGGAGTTAGCATATCGTTTTCGGCGAAATCCCGCTTCCTTCTTCTTGATCAACCCGCCTCTTTTTTTCGCACCCCGTTTTGCTTCTCGCCATTTTGCCTCACTCGTTCTTTACGAGGGATACCCGCATTCAACAACAGTGGTCGGGTCCGCTCCTGCCTCGTTACCAGAGAGCATGACCCTCTACGCGTCCTACGGGGGAGCTTGTCAGCGGAGCAGGCTGCAGATGGCTATCAGTGATCCACACGACTGGAGTAACGACGTACCATTCAGACGAGAGGAGAAAGGAAAGAACGAAGAAAAGGAAGAAAGACCTTCCAGCAAAAGACACAGACTACACGCCTCCCATCTGAGGTTATTCGCTGGATGTAGACGCCCTGTCCGCTTACATTCTCATGGGGCACGGGGTGACGGCGCGTCGTTCTGTGACCGAAAGCTTTTCGCGGATTTGCCGGAGCCGGTCCACGATTGTGCTTGCTTGCAGCCCGTTCGACGTCTACACCCTTCTTTTCGGAGTACACTGGTCGCGCCTGATGTCGAACGCCGCACGACTTTTTCTCGCCCTCTTCCGAGTGGTGACTTGCACGCACAGCAGCGAAGGCGGGGGAGCGCGGAATTTTTTTCCAGAGATGAGGACCGGCGTTTCTTAGAAGGGACAGGATCTCTAACAGCAATACTCAGTAACCTACTGGCAGCGTATGGGGAGAATGGATGGACAGACTCGTCTCGTTTTGTCGGGCGTTTACACAAGGTGCTTGGCGTTCTCAAGGGCCTTGACAACTTCACGGGCTCGGAGAATTCTGAAGTGTCTGCCCTTCCTGACGCTGTTTCTTTCATGCCGACAGGACAGATGGAGAAGCTATTGCTGACAGAGGAACGGAGACTGGCAGTCCTTGAGGAACTCAGCCTTCTGTTAGTGGAGAGATTGGAGGGCCTCCCGCGGCTCGGAGTGCAAACAGGGGGGTCCAAAGAGAGAGAAAGAAGGCTGTCATGCATTTCAAACAGTCGACGAGTAAGTCGGCTACAGGAAAGTCCTTCAGGACGTGGAACTGACAGGAGTGAGAGGCGTACCAATAGCAGTGCGGTCAGGCGTTCTACGCCTCCTGCAGTGCGTATAAGATCGGTGCTGTCTGAGAGAGCGGTATCAAGAAAGAGAAGCGACACTCAGCGTGGTCCTCAAAGGGAAAGCAACAGTCCGGCTCCCGGTGTATTCGAATCGAGGCCGCTGGCGTGTTGTACGGACGAAGCACGAGACTTGTTGTTCAGAAGTGGAGACAAACGCGAACTCGGGGCAGTAGGGACATTTCCACGGGCCATTCAACGTACAGGATCAGGACGTCGAAGAACCCTGGAAGCGGGGACGTACTTGGATCCACAAGGAGAGGCTCGGAGTGGAGAAACTAAGTTGGCCGGTGAGCGTGAGGGCGATTCGACTTGTACTTACACACACAGCGGCACAAGAGGCCAGGCCGCTGAAGAGCGGTTCCATAGGGAAACTCCTCTTGTCAGCAGGACAGGACCACCTCAGACGGAGGAGCCTGACAGAAGAACAGCAGACGGTTTCTCTGACAGAAGTAGAACTGCGTGGCAGCAGAAAAAGAGGCAGACACGTTTCCACGACAGTCTGTTCACAGAGGGACTTCTCACACAGTCTTTCGGGCCGCGTCGTGGGGGGGGGACCGTTGTTGTTTTTGCAGCGGATCGCACAGGAAGGGAGAATGAACATGCAAGCGCAGCGGGGTCAAGCGGACCCATTCATGGTGGTGTTCTTAGGGATCGGGAAGGCTTCCTACCTCCTCAGTCACCGGAAAGCATGCGACTCGCTGCTTCCGCTAAGGAAAACTCGCTGTTCGCCACCGGCCCTTATACAGCTGTCCCAGTGGAGGTCTGTTCCACAGTGCCGGAGCCACAGGGGGCCGCACACAGAGGGGGAGCAGGGCAAGGGGATGCTTCTCGTGGAAGACCTGTTCCTCGGCCTGCCAGGTGCTCTCCTGTCGTTACCGCGTTTCCTGAGACATGCCACGGGCATTGGGGGGTCGGTGGTGGAGACCGGGGAGAAGGCCTTTTTGTCGACAGCAGGACAGAACGTTTGGGACTGGAAGGAACGGCCAATGGCTCTGCCGTGTTTCCGTCACTAGGAGGCGCACGTCAAATCAATCATGTGGTTGTCGAGGCAGTGAGAGACTGTTTTGTGGAAAATACTTCACATGCGGGGGCCCCCGAGCACCTGCCAGCGGACTCTTATAGAATGACCACTGCTTCTTCTAGAGGCGGGGAGCGGGACACCGTGATGTTAGAATGCGGCGGAGAGCACCGTCTTGGGGAAGCGGGCGCATGTGGAACAGGCTGTCTAGAGCATTTCCAAGAGCAAGCATCTCGCGTTTTTTTTAGGAACAATGATATCCATCCGGATGAGGTTTTGTTTTTCAGAGGAAGTGATGACCTCGAGGACACAGCGAGTCTTTTTACTTGGACTCGTCAATGGAGAGCCTATGAGGAGGAAGAGGACGCTGCGACACGATACGCGTCCTTACCCCCTGGCGAGGTGCTAAGCCAGGAGAGACCTTGTATCTGCGGGGATGCCGACCAAGCACGTATGTATCCCCCGCATCGCTATGGCTTCTACAGTTTGGTGAGGCACCAAGAAACTGATCTGTGGGGCAGCTGCAACGAAGCAGATAGTGCCGTAGCAGATACGAACGCTGCAGACAACGATCAGGTCTTCCGTGTTATGGGGGACAGAGAAAGTCATAACAGCGGTCATTTTGTTCCAGATAACACAGACGGAGGAGGACTGGCTGGGCCAGAATGGAGGGGGATGGTCGGAACTGACCAAGTGTTCGTTCCCGATCTGTCTGCTCTTGGGAGGCCAGGCGCTGCTGCGCTTGCTGAGACAGAAATGACTGGTTCGCGAGACGGGGAGTTCGTACCGACAGCAGATCAGGGGACCGCAACTGCTCAACAGATAGACAGGGGAACTGAAGGAGATTCTTTTGTTATTGCGCAAGAGGACCAGTCTAGTTCGCTTCCTGGAGGACAGCAAGAGGAGGCAGTGCCGGTTGCCGAGTCACCTGTCAGAAGGCCAGCTCGACGTTCGTACGCGGAGGTGGTACTGGGGGGAACTTCAGCTTCAGGTGGTTTCTTGCTCCAAGAAGAAACGACAGCATTTGCCCAGGATGGGGAAGCGGGTGACCTAGGAGACGATCACGAGCCCAATGTTGTGGGGGACGTAGATCTTGCACCTTCGCGTTCGGGGCGTAGGCAGCACCGGTTTTCTTCGTCCGTCACGGCCACAGAGATGTACACGTTTCTCCAGGTGCTTCTAGAATGCCTGGCATCATATACACCTTCGAGACACATCAGGCCTCCCCGACTCCGACGGCACTACCGCGGAGACGACGGTAGCGTTGCCTCCAGTTCAGACACAGACAGCTCATCTTCGTTGGATGATGATGAGGGAAGGTCGCAGGATGAGGATGACGCAACGGAAGATGAAAGGAGAAGAGAATTCTTTGTTTCGTCTCTCTTTCTCATCCCAGACAGGACGCTTTTCGGAGGTGGAGACGTTCGCAACCGCAGAAGCAGTTCCCATAGTAGTGATAGTAGTAGAAGAAGGCGGCGGAGGCAAGAAGACTTGCGGAGAGTTGTTGGCGTCGGCCGCTCTGTACGTGCGCCACTGGAAGCGTTGGTTCAACATACCCGGACTCTGTTAGGGCGGTGGAGGAGACTTCTCGCCGTCAAGCGAAGACATACTCGTGAACGCATGGAGGCAGAAGAGGCGGAAGCTACTTTGAATGACAGCTTGGTTTTCTCAAACGGATGCGGATGTCCGGTTGTTGACGGGGCTGTCCGGCAAAGATGGCGAAGACACGAGGCTAGATGTGAGAGAGAAGAAGCCAATCTTAGAGAGCAAAGCTTGGGATTGATGGAATTTTGGAGTTTCCTGAGAGGCTTTAGTGAGGGGGAGTAGTCGTCGTCTTCCTCGAGCGAAGAAGATCAAAAAAGACACGGGCGCCTGGGCTCTGTCCCTTGTGCCCTACGACATGTGAATCGAGAGAACATGTCAAGCTAGACTTCGTGTTCTACACAATTATCGATTTTTTGATGTACGCTCTTTGGAGGTCAGTTCGTTCATTCGTTAGTGGATCATTGAATAGGCTAGAGCAAGACAGCATCTCCACATAGCGCATGTGGAGATACTCTCTTGTGGCTTCATTTCATTCAAGGAAGACGCGCCTCGTCGGAGGCTTCACAGAGCAAGCGAGTCTCTCATATAACGCTGTGAGCAGTGTTTTGGTCGATGTATCCGAGTGGAAGCGAGACATATTTTGTGGGCGCATGGAAGGTGTTAAGGAAAAGCTGCGCGTACTTCACCTTCACGTTGAAGCCTTTGCGTGCCTGATGCTGTAAGCCACAAGAAGAAAGACGTTGCGCACGGCGCGGGGGTCTTGCGAGGACATCATGAGAAAGTTTTGCTTGTTTTCAGGCAGTTTCCTCTCCGCTGTGGTATTGCTTGTCTATAGTTTTAGTTGTGTGTACATACGTTGCAGATCCTTGCTTTTTCTTCGTTGTCACCTCTGCTGTGATAGAGGCGAACGCGTACGGTGGCCATAAAAACTGTAGAGCATCTCTGTGAGTTTGGGTGGCGTCGAGGGTATACGGATTCGGGAATTTTCCCACCCTCAGCGCTATCAGACACGATCGCGTTTTGTCTTCTCACCAGGCGTCTGCCTGATCGAAAGAGACCATACATTGTTTTCTTTGTAGGGGATGAGAGCTAGAAGAAGCGACGGAGTGTTTCTCACTTGGATTTCGTGATTGCCCCAAGGAGCCTTGCATTCCTTTGTTCGCAGGTGATCTTCACCGGGGGAGAAGCGGGGCGAGTTGAACATATGCTGTGTTCCTTTTTTTTCCCTTGTGTACGTACGACCTTTTATTTTTCAAACAGAGTCGCTGGTGGTCTTGCTTCTACAGGCACCGAAGTGCGTTTTATGTTGCGTCAGATCGCACCGAGTACCTTGTCTTGTCATTCCGAGGTGCTGGGAGCCGTAGCAGAGGCGTGGCAATTTGATAAACCGAACTTCGTCATTGTTGCATCTCACTCACAGCGCTCTCGTCCACGTTTTTGTTTCGTTTTCGGCACCAGGTCCCTGTATGATGAGCTGAAAGTGTGTGGCAACTCGAAAGGGATCAGGCAGCGTTGGTGTTGTTAGACCTGGCTAGAAAAACTCCCCGCAGCGTCGAGTGTTCTGGTTGTCGGGGGGACAACAGAGTGGCTCCGGTTCAAGTGTGTTTTGGAGTGAACATTGGACTTCGTGTTCCTGCCGTCACCAAAGTTGATGTTGGTAGAAAAAAGGAAGGCCTAAGTCTTGTTCTTTTCTTTTCTGTGTCAACCGTAAGAGGTGAGTGTTGTCTTTTTTGCAGTTGTAGAACAAGAGAACCTAACCGAGCAGATGTTTTCTTCCTGGTATGTCTGTGGGAGTGTCTCCCTGACAGCACACAGCGAGAAGCGAACACTCAAGCCCGACAGTCGGTGGAGGACCGGGCATGCGTTGTGTGCTGGCCGGTTTACAACAACGGGCGGCACTAAAGAATAAGGCTGGCCAGTGCCTCTCACTGCGACAACGGGTTGTTCCTTGCAACAGCGTCACACTGCACGAGCACTGTCGCTGCAGAGGCTGTAATGTAAACACGGAGCCCTCACTCCATGTTTTGGAGACTTCCGGAGCCGCGCGGACGCTCGCGGAAGTCACTGGTTTCAGCTCGAGTGTACAGACAGCTCAGCTCTTTGTGGGGGTTGGACAACAGATCTCCTGCCTCCGCGCGGTGTCCCTATTGCCGTCGCAGGTTCGCTCCGTGCGGAGGAACCAGTCGCCGCCTGCCCAGCAGGTCCCGAGACCCATTATGTCTGTTACGGCACCGGGCGTCCCAGGACCGCTGTAGGCTAAGCTTTCTGCCTCCACGGCAGTACATCTAGCTGACTTCCACAGCGTTGCTGTGGCAGTTCAACGGTTTACTATTAGCGGGGTGGACACTAACTTCTGCGGCCATGGCATCTTGGACCTTGCCGGGAGCGCGCCGAAAAGGCAGGGAAACCACCCTCCACGCCAGCCAACTGCTGGACGCTCTCTTAGGAATCTTCAGATATTTGAATCCTGGTACGTGAGTTGCTCGCGCACCGGGAGCCAGCAACTACACTGTAGGTCCGCCTGTGATCCGAACTGCTTCAACAGCTAGGCTGTTTCCTACCTGATTACACTTGCTGGTTCAGCACTAGAAACAGCAGTTTTCGAAACTAAGACCGTCCTTGGGAACGAGCGGGGCTCCACCGCCCCCGGCGATCACAGGCTGCCACAGGAATGTTGCGTTTCCGCCTATGCGACGGGCTGCACGGCTTCCACTGTAGTTACGCACCAATAGCACAAACTGTCCCCCACCACGAACAGACAAAGTACCTTCTTTTTCTTCTGTCTTTACTCGACGTTCAGTGTCCTGCTCGAACGATGGTGCCCGCGACACTCCGCCACCGTGCAGGCCCGGCGCCACCCCGCAGCGGCTTCGCGCGCAACCGCCTCGGGCGTCGCTGGTCACCTCCCTCAATACCGTGCGCTGGCCGCCAATTCGGCGACAACAAAACTGACTTGAATCCTTTCTCAGAATGTAGGTTGCGGAGCTTCAGCGATAGTGCGCAGCTGCTCATGGAGGCATATCAGCCCACCCGCTGCTAGAACCAGCGTCCTCGCCGTGCAAGTGGACGCAGCCCGCTGGCCTCCTCAACTGCTCGCGACCGTCACCCCGCCGTCCGGCGAAACCCGTGAGGGGCGGAGGTGTCGGCCACTTCACTCTCTCCCGCTTCTCCCTTAAGGGGAGTGAGTCTCCCAACGTTGTCACCGAGCCCTTTATTCTTTGCACCGGGAGTTATTCGCGCCTTCGAAATACCGCATAACTCCCTTGTCGGTGCTCTTGTTTCACGCACCCTTCATACACTAGCGCGCCGCAGTCTCTCTAACCCAGCCACGGGAACTGGTCGAGCGTGGGTTCCCCAAGATACCTTTCCGCAGAGAGCGTTGCTTCCCGCCCGTGTTCAAGAAAGAAGGGTAAGAAACCCGTTGCGCTGTGCGACGTCTATCTATGAGCTAAGGCTACGGCTTGCAGGCGCCTACCCCAGTCTCTGTCGACTTCATCAATGAGTGCTCCGAGCGCTTTCTTAAGCGGTCGCATCACCCCACTGAGTTCCCCTGCGGATGGTATGGCGTACCAAAAATTTTCCGTGCGCGTATGCTCCCACAAAGACGGTGTAAGACCTCGGCCACGAATTGCGAGCCATTACCAGGTAACAACACCCGCGGGACGCCATGCTGCGATATCGACGTGTCTCCAAAAATGTCTAGAACATCAGTTCTGCTCGCCTCTAGGCAGTCAGTTCGACCCAAGTACCGGTATGTCCAACCATTAGAATCAGGTGAATCCTTTCCGCGGCGCCGGCAAAGGTCCAACGAGGTCCGAGGCGACCGCTTCGCCAGGCCAACCCTTCGGCAGCGCTCAATTTGATATATTACGGGTCCCGTCCCTGGCCTGCTTCCAGCGTTGACTGCACGTGCGCGTCACTTTCGTGACGTCGCGTGCCCTTGTCCTCCAAATGTAGCGCGCCCTCAGTCTCGCTAAAGTTTTCTTGAAACCAGAGTGCCCAACATCCTGTCCCAGGTGCATCCTCTGCACAAGGGTCGTCCTAGCGCTTTGAGGCGAATACATTAGCGGTGTCGGACCACGAGTTGCCGTTTCGGTGCTTTCGAAGCACTCTACTCCGTCTACCTCTTCTGGAGCCAAGTTGGCTCGTATAACGCATACAGGCAGGTGTGCACCGGTGACGGCAGTCATATACTGTCGTACTTCAGTGCACTCCGGATCTAATTTCTGGGAGGTGCCGGCTCGTCCCTTCCCTCTAGGTCTTACTTCGGTCCGGCTCCAGGGCTCCGTTTGATCTGGCGGCACTCCGGGTTGCTCGCTGATGGCGACCAGCCCACCCCCTGAAAAAGCCCTGTGCCGCCCAACACGCGCCGCACCACTTTGCCGGGCTAACAACGGCACACATTTTATCAGCGTTTCCGAGTTTATTCATATCGCACAGTGTACCGTGAGGTCTGGTTGGTAACTGCCCCGTAGGGAGTCTCGACAAGCACCGGCCACAGCGCTGCACCTGCTTTTTCTCTGTTGCAGGTAAAACGCGAAGTCTTGCAATCTCAACACCCGGCGCGTAATTCTCGTGAGTTCTCCAGCGTTGTTACGTAGCCCAAATATTGGGCTGTGGTCTGTCTGGACCAAGGTGGGAAAGCCCTCTTCCCACAAGCGAAAGCTCTCGAGAGCCCAGACCACCACAAATGCCTCGAGCCCGGTGATTGCTTACTTTTTTTTTGTTTATGTGGTCGAAGCGTTCTGCTCGCAAATGCGATTGGGCGCTCCCGTCCTTTTCCAACTAGTCGTGTTTACGCTGCTTCCAGACTCACGTTCGACACATCACAGTCGATCACAGAAGGCTTTCACGGTTGTGGGTGCGCCTTAGAGTAGCACAGAGACGAGCACTCTTGACACTAGAGAATGCTTTCTCTTGTTCCGGCCCCCACTGAAACTGAGCATTCCCGAACACCATGCGCTGCAGAGGTTCGGAACCTATTGCCGGTAGCAACTACCAATGCCCAGAAAGCTCCGCACGCCTTCCAATTCTGTAGGAGTCGGGATGTCAGGATAGGGGCAGTCTTCAGGGGTCCGGTTTCACTCCCGTTGCCGCTACGAGAAACCCCTGGTATCGTGCCTCTCACGGACCTGATGTGGCCGCCCGATACACGAGGTGTTGCTTCTCCATTCACGGGACAGAACACCAAATAACGCGTTACCGAGGCCACGTCGCTACTAGGGGGTGTAGACGAACAAGCGTTTTTAGGCCTCCTAGGTGGGAATGACATCACCAGAGTAGCCGCGGCGGAATCGGGTGAGTTCAGGCCACAAATAAAAATTCTTTCCTTCCTGTACGGATCACTGGTGTGGCGGGTGGACGGTCTGGGTCCGGAACTGGTGACTGCGCGCGCACGGGTGAGTCAAAACGCTATCAGGCTCACTTCAGTTGACTCAGGACTGAACACCGGTGAAGGCCACGTCACTCAACGAATTACCGGAGGGTGTCCTCCTATGTACGTCGGTCAACACGACTGAAACCACGACACGCCCTATGGACGTAGACACAATCCGTCAGCACACACTTGTCAGTTCACAAACACACTGCCCTGACGGCTCCTTCACCGTCAGCACGGACTCCCAGTCTCAGCCACCTCCCCAGGTTCACACACATCAGACGCGGGGGAGAGGAGAATCATCGGTCTCTCACACAAGGGTCAACTTGTGCACTCACTCTCGGCGCAGGCACGTGTCACACTGTCAGGGCGGTTGCCCAGACATGAGAATATTCACTTAGCAGCAACTTAGTTTTCCAAGGGCCGACGACTTAGCGACTCG
>NW_027153693.1:0-6198 GCF_002600585.1 Cystoisospora suis
CACCACCCACTTTCTAAATTTCCGCACGGCTCTCTCAACCTGTGCTGATGTAGGGAAACGACCAAACCACTCGCCTCAGCTCATGAGCACCCCTGGCCTAATAATCAGTTTCAGGCAGATTCTATCAGACCCATCTTCCGAAAGCCTGGACGCACGGCCGACCCCTTGAGCGGGGTGCCCCGTCCCTGCTACCAGCACGTCCTTTATACCGAACAAGAGAGAAGTTCACCGACAATATCTTCTTAAAGCAACACAGCGCTGAGACGGTTGGAGACTGCGGCCGGTGAGCTGCCCCCCGAGCAGCGGGCTGCATGCCAACCGGACGGTTCAGTCAGTTGTATCCGAAGAGGAGTTTTCCGGCATCTTTCTGGTTTGTCTTCGAAGAGTTTTTACGTTTCTACTTCACGTGGTTTCTACGGTTCGGTGTTCCCCCTTCATTTTCCTCTTCGATTTCTCGCTGCCATCGCGCGACCGCCCTATGTGGTTTGCGTCGGTCAGTAGCAGCCAAGTGACAGGCGGTTGCTGAAACGTTCTCCCGCAGCTCGTGACACGACTCCGAGGATCCTTGTGACATTTTCTTGAGTGTCGGACCGTCATGCATCGGTTCCTCACGGCCGGACATTTCACAGAAGCTTTGGTACGTGTCTGTGTGAACGCGATTCGCGGTACCCCGGCGCTTGGGGGTGTGCCCGGGGGGATTACGGCGGAATGTCGGCACTTTGTGGCAGTGCTTTAGCCGACGGTCAGTGGCGTTCTCGACGCTGCGGTGCGTCACGAAGATAGTGCCCGGTGAATCGCTAGCCATTTCGTGTCGAGTGTGACGGGGTGCCAGTAGCGGGGTTCCGACACGCTGCTGAATGGGTCGGCCGTGCATCCAGACCTTCGGCAGATGGGTCCGAGAGGTTCTGCGGTTTACCGGATTTCAGGACGCCTGTACTTATGAGCTGAAGCGAGTGGCTTGGTCTTTTTTCCCACATTTGGGAGGTGTGCGGAGACGTGATGATTCTTTCGAGCAGTGTTTCGACGGACCCGTGGGGATGGCGACTCAGTCGTGAACTTTCTGGTGTTCGTAACCCACGAGTGCCAAGAACTGGATCTGAAACTGTCGCCAACTGACTGAACGCGCTGTCAGTGGGAGCGAAGCGTTTCTTTGGCAGAGAAGTCACTACGCTAGACGAAGGATCTCGCGGAACAGATCGTTCACATAAGACAGCCGTAGATTTTCGCTGCTTCGAAGTATGCAGAAGAGTTCGGTTTTACCGTTCGGGTAGTATATGTAGACAGAGAGTCTGTGATATAACACCCCAACCAGGTCCTGTAAGTGAACCCGCCACGGGCTCGATGTCACAGTTAGGCAAGAGAGCAGCGCTACTAACACGACTCCTGTACTTGGGTCTGAAGGAGAATAGTTACGAGAATTCCTGACTGTGACATAAATCACTCACACCTCTGCTCACTTCTTGACCAGTCTTAGTGGCCACACAGAGCAAATCTTTGTCAAATCTCTCTTCACGTACATGGGCAGACAGAGAAATTGGTTGGTCCTGCTGCATCAGCACCGAGCCCTTCGACGGTCTTCATGAGTAAGCTAAAGACTATCCCCCTCCTAGACGGGCCTCGCGGGCAAGGAGAACCGAGATTGTCGGGGGCCGGCTGCGAACGCTTTTGCTTCCTTTGCTTCCCCGTTCCCGTCTCAGCCTCAGTCCCACGAGAAGACCAAACCAGAGCCACGGTCATGGAACCATGTCCCAGACACGACCTCTCCTAAATCTCCCGGTTCCTTGACCCGCGTCGCACATGAAACATATCGGGGCACCTCAGATGTCCCAGACTCGACCTCCTCTAAGCCCCCCGACTCTTCGCCCTCCGTCGCAAGTGAAAGACTATCACATCCGGTACACCCACACTAATTCATATTGATTGCCCAGATGTACGCTCGCGAAGGGTTTAAATGCATCCCCTTGCTCTGGACACGGCTGGAATTCGTAGCACCTTGTCGCCCGCTGCCGGTCTCGGCCTGTACCTCGGCCGGCACTGCCCTATGTGCCTAGGCGAACTAAGTGGGGAGACTCGGACACTTCCGGGTGTCCCGTTCCACTTCCTCATAGGCTCCGGTTACCTTGCATCTGGAAGCGTGTCAGCCCTGGGGTGGCCATCGCGATTTTACTCTTGGAGCGTGACCCGAGTGTCCAGAGAACATAACGTAACTTCTCGTGCGAGATACGGCGGTCACCTACGACAGCGGCCGCATCCGCCGCGTAGATTATAAAGAACTCTCGACACGTGTTTGTGGTGGCAGCACCTTGCGTGACCCGTCTGTTAAACCGAATATGCGTCATGCTAACAACAGCAAAACATGTTCGCCTACGAACAGTGCTGTTTCCTTTGCCAAGCGTCTCCTCGACGGCAACCGACAGGCGAAGGTCGCGCCATGGCCATCCGACAGGACCCTCCAACCAGACTCCTGAAGTCCTCACCAACCGAAGAAGTGCTACAGGTACTGGGAAGTCAAATTGTAGCAAACCTCCCACTACACCGCTCTTACACGTACGACACTGCTGCACTGCGTCGGGCTGCCAGCATGTGGCAGGATGTCCAAATACTGAACATCACCACGGCGACAAAAATCGGAAGCGCAACACGGCTGGTCTTCTCTGACATATCGGACCTCGGCGGGAAAAAGAGAAGGTCACTCGCTCTCCCCTCTGCACGACCGACCGCTCGGACGGCCAGACAGGAAAAAAGAATCAGTCGAGCACCTGCGCTAAACCAGGTCAGCGCCGCCGCCGAACGTCCGCCTTCTCTTCGGACGCTCACAAGTTGGCCAACGAGGAGCCTTTATCGACACTTTCCTTTCACAAACTTCACCGTCAGTCAACAGAGCCTCTCGTATCGTGCGTATGTTACAAGCCGTCCTTCTTTAACAGGGACTCCGGAGAAGCCACAAAACACATCGATGCACAACCCCGGGCCAAACTCACATGCCAGCCCTCGCGGCGAACCTATACGTACTGCCTGGAAGTTTAGTTTATTCATGCGCCGCCATAAACCTACTCTGCAGGGGAGCCTCTGGGACAAAGGCAGCTCGTCTCTTAGTTCCCGCCATCCTATGAGCGTTACAAAAGCCATCCCCACAATCCCCCGCCAGCCGAGCAAAAAATGACACATGGTTTGCCCATAGCTTGTGCCTCCTGCCTCTGGCGCCACCCGATGTTCACGATAGGACACTTTTGACTCTCTGTAATGCAGAGTGCAGCTGCTGCGGAAACGAGCTGATCCACAGCCTTGCTGTAGTAAAGTCCGACTGGTTCTCAAATCATTCACGGGAATAAATGGCACGTGAACAGCAGGCTCTCCTGCTCAACTGAATCCCGTAACCAACTCGTCGGACGTGAGTAGACGATCCACCACAGCACCACCCTCCTGAAAACTCTCGCAGGCGACGAGGACGGGTATTTGTTTGGGGTCCGATTTGGGGACTGGGACTGCTTCGTGTCTCCATTCGGATCAGGCTCAGTCTCAAAACAGGGTGGAACCCGAGACGGAATTACAGCACCTCAGAGGGCAAGGGAACCACATGCCCTGACATCTCTGCGTCTTCGACATGTGGCGCACGTCAAAGAGTGTGACATCCGACAGGTCAACACTGTTTCACACTGATTGCCTGCACGTACTCTGACACGGCGCGTCCCGACACACGCAAATATGTAAATACGGCTGGGGCTTGCAGGCACCCCGTAGCATGGTGTCGTTCACCAACTGGAGCTCGGCCGGCGACGTGCCACTAGTTCAGGCGGCCCACAAGAAGAACTTGCACACTCCGGGGGATTGAATGTCCTCATCAGCTCCAGTTTCCTGGTAGTCGCTGACGTGACAGGCGAAGGGGATCCCTGACGGTTCCCCATTGGGGACGTGATTCGAGCGTCCGAAGCATACAGGCTAACACACAGCGGCGAAGTGTAGCAGCGACCTGTGGCTACGGATGCCTGCACGGCGTACACACAGCCGGGTCGCCCCTAGGACCATGGCACCTCCCCGAGTTCGCGCGCGATACTGCAAGGGTCTAGAGAGATCACACCTGAACCGTCAGTCCAACGTGGCGCGATGAACGACGCTAACTCCCATGTGCCTCCCGCGTCCGGGGCCACCCAGCCTACTTTCACGAAAGCACATTTTCGAATCCGTGCAACCGGGGTTGCAACTGCTGCGGAACAAGCGTTAGCCTCATTTCCCAAGTCAGTGCCCACTGCCGACGGCATGGCAGGTTACCTTCCCCAAGCGGCACCCCAACAAACCCCCCGTGGACATCAGTGTGCCTGCCACCCCTACACCTCACGCTGCGGCGTGCACGTCCTTGATCAGGCTAGAGCTCACCACACTGTGGTCCCGCCTATGCGCATGCGTCCCACCTCGGCACTCACCAAAACCTCTGGGGCCGAGTTAAACCCAAACCTCTTCAGCGGCTCCGACTCCATGCCAATTCATCCCGCCGACCTCGCTGGTTCTGCCCTAATCCAGTCAACGTCGCACCACCCTATCCGGATCTGCTCACTGCATAACTGTTGCCCAGTGTTACTGGGCGAAGAAAACCGCTTTCACAACTCTCCTGGCGTACCTGACGCTACGGCTCATATTGATTGACTGTATGCACCGTGACGTGACGGGCTTGGAGCCAACCGTTTGGCTGCGCTTGGAGTTCGTAGCACCCCGCTGCATGCTGTCGACCACGGCCTGTAGTTCCGGCCGACACTCGCTGTGTGCGTAGGGAGGGGAGGAACTAAGTGGAGAAATCCAGACACTCCCGGAGCTTCCGTTCCAGTTCTGCATCGGCTCAAGCTTCCTAATACTTGCAGACGTGCCGGGCTTGCATGGCCCTTGACGGATTCCCACTGGCTTCTTGAAAGTAATCCGAGTGTCCACGGAACATACCTAAATCTCGTTTACGGGATGCAGCGGACACTCATGATCCCTGATGCCTCCGCGACACTGAAATATTCCTTTGATGAACGCTCTACAGCCACGTGTGGTAGTGCCATTTTGTTCGCTAACAATCCTAACAGAAAGTACGGACACAAGCCTTTATTGCCTCGGACACTTCAACACACTTCCTAGGTACACCCCCTCGCTACATTCCTGTACACCTCATTTCCCCCCAAGCGACGTCCGCCAACAGGACCTCTTCAAGCTCGCACGTATGCCGCAAACCGGAATTCCGTAATACAAACGCGGAGACGCTGAAAAACCTCTCCACAGGTCCACCCCGTCAACCCAGGCCCGAGCTGACACATCCGCCTTCGCGGACACCCTGTACGTACTTCCTGCGAATGCGATTTTTCCCAGGTCGCAGTTTGCGTACTCTGTGGAGCCGGCAGTAGCCCCACGCTCTCTCCTGCGTGCCTTCCGCTCTGCTGCGAGGGTGCAGAGAGACCACCGAGGAACCTTCCTCCGAGTCACCAGAAACGGTGAAGGTGCTATGCCGGCACCACGTGGTACCCGCCTCCGAAGCCTGCCCATGTTCACTACAGCACATACCTGACGTAGTCAGCAACTGAGAATCCAGCTGGTGCGGAATAGGCTGTTGGTAGGCTCACATCTGCCATTCTCAAACCACGCCTCGCGGTTAGCGACATAAATGGCTGGCTGTCCTTCTCGAGGCGATCTCCGGGACTCCGTAGAGACGTCTAGACACGCTACACCTCAGACTCATCCACGGGCCTCCTCCACTAGACCGCGGCTCACTGCAACGCCCCCCCCACGTGCGTCCTATCCCGGCACTCACCAGAAACCTCAGCCGGAGACCAGGTCAAACAGAAACCCCTTCCACACTTAGTGTCCTTTCAGGCCCCGTCCCCCCGCACTTAGATCTGAAGCTGCGCATGGCTCTCTCGAGTAATCAATCCACGCCTTCCAGACGAGAAGCGTATGAAGCGGCCGAGCGCTACGCAGACAGACAATGCTCACGCTACACGAGTGGACGTAGTGAGATCCCGTACTCAGCCANNAGCCAGCCATGAACAACCCAACGCAATCTAGCAGCGTCCTTCACAACGGTGACGTAGTTTCGATCGGCACACGATACATAACTGTGTGCGGCCCGCGGCTGATGGGAAAGACTAACTGCTTTACCTATGTTGACTTTTCTACGCGCGGCTCTTGGGTGGACAGCATCACCGTAAAGAGACAATTCCCTGCGGCCCC
>NW_027153693.1:6334-11985 GCF_002600585.1 Cystoisospora suis
ACTCACTTTCTACGCCAGGAGTTGTTGGCATGGGCCATGGGCCAGGAAGAAAAAAGTCGTGCCTTCGTTGCGCTTCGCAGTCGCCTTCAAAAGAATGGACTCAGTGTGACGCAGTAATACACGGCCAAGAACTCCNNCCTCGTGAACCGCACCGCTGCCGTCGCTTCAGATCGAACTGGGTGCGTCCCCGAGACTGTTCTGGCAATCGCCTGCCCCTACACCACGAGGACCACGAGCAAACGAAAACGTGGTACACTCAGGCGCTGTCTTGTGCTCCAACTACCCGCGAGCCTGAGCCGCCTGACAGCCAGCGCAGAGGTGGCCGTGCAATGAAGCAACAGTCGAGTGCTCCACTGATACAACTGGCCCTCCCCGCCCGTACGGATAGTGTGCTGGCCTTCCTTTGTGACGCGGGTAGATCACGCTGTCCCTCCTACTCGCTAGGGTGTGCTGCAAGCGGCTTGCCAAAAAGGCACCTACTGCCTACCGAACAAGAAGGCGATCAACAGAACGGGTGCCCGCGGAATCGACGATGCTAACTTCCCAGGCAACCCGGCTCCAAAAGAACGGACGCAGGAAAACCCGGCACCTGCTGCCAACAAGCGACGAATCCGCTCAGCATGGGACACCGATTGCGAGCCCCTGCAGCCGCCTCGCCAGACGAGGCCGTGCAACAAAAGACCATTCCCAGTCGTCGCCTGACACAAGCGGGACTTCCATAGGTAGGGGACCTGTGCCTTGCCCTTCCTTACGACCCCGACGCAGCGGGAGCGCCTGCCACTTTTTGCACCCTCCACCAGCTGTAGCAGGGGAGGCCTGGAAAAAGCGAGTCGGCGTATCTGAGGGTCACATACTTCCTATCAAACAAGAAGGCGAGACGCCAGATGAAGAGTACGGGATCGACAATGTTCGAGCTCCGCGTGAGCAAACGGCGCCCGCGAGAACTGTAGCGAGTGAAACTCAGTTTCAAACCGGCCGTGCAGCAGACTCGGGGCAGGGTACTTGACACCGCTACTGTAATTCTAGATCGAAACCCCCCTACACCATCCTGACCGCGTCTGCTTCCTCTGTACTCTCCGTCACAGCACGCGATGCCGACGTGCACGGCAAAGTCGGGTAGCACACCAGCACATCAGCTCGCAAGCGCCGCCGCTAGGGAATGCGCCCGGGATCGCGCCCCACGCTATCGAAGCAGCCTCCCAGTGCTCGGTTTGTGCGCCCTCACATTCTGCACTTAGTCAGTCAGTATGCTGCGCCTTCGCGTCCCGTTAGCCGACCATAAAGTGGCCAATTCACGAACCCAGCCAAACCAACATAATCTGCGCGACACACTCGCCTCGCCGGGCACGGTAGTGGCCAGGCAGCCGGTCCTGATCCTGCTTGCAAAAGGGTTGGCAGACTACATGAGTACTTACTCCCTGAAGTGTGTTGTCGCTCCAGCATCGCCGCGCGCGCGTCAGTGAGCTCTGCTGTCCGTGGAGCGCCGTACCTCCTAGGGGGTCTGGGATTGTGGGGTGACACCCCGCCTCGCTTTCTCTGACGGCCCAACGCCTAGCTGTGCCAACGGCCCGTAGTATTGAGGACGGTGAAGTGGGCATTGTTTTCTATTCACAAAAGTTGGAAGAAACGACACCGTGTTGTGGCCACTCGCATTCTACCACCGGAGTCGACCTCGAGCGCAGCAGGCTTGCTAGTCCGGGCAGGATTGTCTGTTGCCTCTTCTGATTGGAGATCCATCCACGAAGACGCAAGTGTCCCAGCGGAATCTGGCTTTACTTCGCACTGAGCCGCGAGCCAGAGGCTACACACGCCGATGGCGTATTCTTTCATTCCAGAGGAAGGCCGCACTCGCCTCCACGTAAACATCAGGGGTCCAGCCGCGCAGCCGGACAGGGAAGGCGTGGGGGGTAGCTCACAAATAAGTGCTGTAACGCCGTAGCCTCCACGCGGAAGCACAGCTCGCTGAAAGGTAAGGTTTTCTGTAGGATGTCGTGTTCTTCAGTGGGTGCTTCGGGAGCTGGCAGGTGGTTCGACACAGCAGCAGTCAGGCACGCTCCAGGCCATGCGCTGGTATTTTTTGGTGGCACGCGCCGACGACCCCCATCCCCCCGACGCTTCCTGGTGCCATTGAGTGCCTCTGTATGCGAGCAACAACGGATCTCTCGCTGAGGAGCTTACACACTTGTCTGCAGCACTTAGCCGCCTGTTTGTAGCCGCCCCTCCACGCGCAACGATCGGCTGACCCGGAGTCGCCTTGAATAACGCAGCTCTACATTGCCACAGCTTCACCCCCGCGAAGAACACAGTGGCAACAACGGCGGTGATTGCCAGTGCTTTCAAAGACCTGACACCTGCCAGTGACCGAGACCCGAAGGGTCCTGGGCTGCAAATACAGCATACACAGAAGTGAGCACCGGTGCGGACTTTGCTTATGCCGTTGGGGATCCGGGCCACACGGGGTCCCGCTCAACTCTCGTGTCGAGGGCGCTACAGGTCCTTCTGCTTGGCTCAGTGCTGGAGGGCAGTAACGCATTCACCACGCGAACTACACCGCGAATTCAGGGGGGCACGGCGTGAAGACGGCGCTTGACGCTTGCATTGGGGAGTGTGTCTGCTAGTCGACAGGATGCAGAGCCAAGAATGTGTGAAGAAATGCCCATAGAGGTCGGGAGACCACCCGAGTGCAAACATGAAGCATTCCAAAGTGCCTCCCTCACCGTCGCTTTCTTCCACTGCTCACTGTTCTCTCAGCCCGGTCTTCGGCGTCTACTACCGGCGGGTCAGCAAACGCCAACTTTGACGGGGGCAACGTTCGGACGACGGCACCAGACGCAGAGGAAAACAGGAGAGCATCGTGCTCAGACCGGGTCACCCAGTGGAGCTGGCTAGTCGACCATGCGGCTCCAACAAGGAAAAGAAAGCGGACAGCCGACTGCATCTTGACGCCAGGGAGGAAAAAATTTGGTTGCAAAAGTGGCGACGCTGTCACCTTACGGGGCTGCAGATTATAAGGGAGGTTAGGCTTCCTCCTTCGGAGATGCTGGAAGTGAGTTGCTAGCTTCTCGTTCAGCTGTCCTTCAGCCACGAGCACCTTGCGGGTACTTCTTGTTGCCTGCTCCCGATACCGGAAGACCCGCGCCTGCATGCAGTCCGGACCTACCGAGCTTCCAGGTAAGATGGTCTGACGGGCGGCCCTTCTCCACCTGGTCTGCACAGTTCCTTACTCTCTTCATCAGCTGTTATATACCGTTTATTCTTACCCAGCGCCGTACTACTCACCTAACAGGCTTCTTCTTTTCCCGTCTTTTGCTTTGGCCTCTTCCGTTTGCGTTTATCTGTCTCACTCCCTCACTCCCGGGCGTTTCTCTGCATACTTGGGTTGAGCGACACGGCCCAGGACAGTTCAATGAAGAATACGCCGCCGCGCGCAGGGGCCTTTGCCCCTAATCTGAGATGCTGAACTGTGGGGGTGCCTGTAGAAGGCATTAGTGGTGTGGCAAAGTGGCCCAGCGGGAGTGTACAGTGGCTTCGTACTACTGGAGTGGTCGACACGGCATATTGCCGCTGCCAGGAAGGTACTTCCTGACCACAGAAAGTAACTGAATGTAGAGCGAAGAGGAAGCCAGATGGTTAGAGCGCCCTTAGGGCACCGGGGGACCGAAGCAGGCGCGCGGCGGCAAACGACAGCCGGCATTAGCAAAAGGGCAAGGCAGTCGATGACCGCCAGCACAGAAAAAAAAAGAATATGGAACAGTTTTTTTGGGGGTCTTATTTTCTTTCGAGAAGCGGAGGCTATCTTCTCATGGAAAAGGCTTAGAGTTGATTCTGGAGTTTCCCTTTTGAGCGGCTTTTATTTTTTTCCTTCTTTTGCTTTCTTGCGGGAAGGCCGTTCGGAGGAAAAAATTACGGCTCCTCTTTTTCGCCGCCGGTTTGTGGGCGCGCGGTTCCCCACACGGCACAGCCGTAACTGTGTTCTATCGTGCCCTTCTCGTTCTGCTTCCGTGAAGGAAGCTGCTGTGTAGGTCGTATCAGGAACTGACACACAAAGGCAGGAACGAAAGGTTGATTGTTTCGTTTGGGCAGGTCAGCGTTTGTTTTTGAGAGCGGAGGCGCAGATGAACGGAAGCTTACTGCGGCAGAGCAGCCATTGAGGCGAAGGAATAGGAGAGGGATGACCGCTTTCAACTACGGATTGGCGAGTGGGAGACGTCACTGTGGACGCTTGACACGCGGCGCAGACCCTGGAGACGAGTAATGAGGAGTGAAGCGCGCAGACGGACGCGGTATTCGGGAAGCAGCTGATCTGGTGGTGTTTTCGTTGGCCGAGCTGAGGCTCATGTGTGTGGGACCCCTAACGCGTTAGCGTGGAAACTGTGTGGTATGTGAGAGTGGCTAAGGAGTCACTTCATCCAAGAGGTGTAGACCGACGTACATGGCACTACGTTAACTCGAAAAGAAACTGGGTGGTTTGTGAGTGTGAACGAAGGAGTTGCGTGTGCTCGAGAAATCGTAGGTCAACTTACTTGTGCATTACCTTAAGGGGTTCTTCGAGGTCTGAGTGCGAACGAAAAAGACTTGCGTCCAAAGAATCACGAAGAACCCTCGGTCCGACTCGGTTGAACGCCCCTCCCTATCGCAGGGACTCCTCTCGGGCATCACACCCTCCATTCTTTCCTTGTCACTGCGCTCGGGAAACGTTCCGGACCTACGCTAATCGGTTGACCACAGGGTTTAGGTAAAAGAAAGGTTGTTCATATTGGGTAATCGTTCACATAAGGCTCAAGGTACTCACGACCGAGCTCTGTTCGATCGATTTCACAGACTTAAACCGTTTAGACACGGTTCACACGCCTGACGCGACTCTCACACGAACTGATAACGATTCACAACTCCACAACACTTTCTCAGCATCACTCGTTCAACCGATCTTACACCTTTTCCAACTCAAAACTGGAGAATTAAAGTTCTCCCTTTTCCACCTACAGTAATTCTTCTACAAAATCTTTTTTTCCCCTCGGTGCCTGGTTCTTGGGCTCATCCGCCTGTTGGCTCCGGCGTCTCCGCACTCTCTTGCTCGGTTCGCTCGCAGAACGAGTTATCACACTGGTCACAGTCTCTGAGCGCTGGTGTTCTACACAGGACACATCCTTAAACACAGGGGTTTCACCCTTTTCCAATGGTTCTCCATCCCGAAACGTTACTCTTTGCTACAGACTTTAACTCTACAAAGAGATGAAAGTTTTAACTCTTGACTTACTAGCACTCCTCAAAAATTCTAAAGACTCGGACATCGATAACACCCATCTAACACTATTACCGACCCACTTTACGTTTACTACACTATCTGCAATCATACCCTATCTGCTGCTTACTCCCTTTCTGCCCTTGATTTCCCTAAGATAGCTAGATTCACACAGTTCTAACATTGATCTAAGACGGGTCAGAGCAAAATCTCTGACACTGGGGATGACTTAAGTAAAGGAAATTTAACGATGGTAGGGTGTGAGCATAAAATAAGTAAGAGCTGGGAGGAGAAATTAAAAGAAAGTAAACCGTTAAGAGAGTCGAGTCAGGGTCGACAAACGCTCGGAAGCGGTCACCCGGTCGCTCTCCATAAACCAATCCGCCCGAAAACTCACGGAAGGAGACTC
>NW_027153694.1:0-1451 GCF_002600585.1 Cystoisospora suis
CACTGGTCGCACTCTCTGATCGCCGGTGTTCTACATAGGACACATCCTTAAACACAGGAGTCACCCTTTGCCAATGGTTATCCACCCCGAAACGTTACTCTTTGCTACAGACTTCAACTCTACGAAGAGATAAAAGTTTCAACTCTTGACTTACTAGCACTCCTCAAAAATTCTAAAGACTCGGACATCGATAACACCCAACTAACACTATTACCGACCCACTGTACGTTTACTACACTATTTGCAATCATACCCTATCTGATGCTTACTCCCTTTCTGCCCTTGATTTCCCTAAGATAGCTAGATTCGCACAGTTCTAACATTGATCTAAGACGGGTCAGAGCAAAATCTCTGACAAAGGCCCAAACAAAGCAAGCAAAGTAAGGCATCCGACGCGGGCGCAAGGCGCGCCAGAGCAGACGACAACGCGCCGTTTCAGATCGCAGGAGCGGACGGTTGGGATCGTGCGGCGGTGCACAATGATCCAGCGGCGGTCCACAAAGGACCGACGAGCGACAGCGGGCGATCTCGCCTAAATCGTGAGGCAAGTTCTGTGGTACCCGTGTGTTCTACTGTTCAAGTGCGGCGGTGGGTTAAAAAGGGGGAAGTGAAATGGTTGGGGTTTGTGAGGTTATCACCCTCAGAGTGTAAAAGTCTACTCTTCCGTAGACGGAAGTCCCTCGATTGAGTCTATACTTACTTCCTCCCAAGGTGAGCGTGGCACCGGAACAACCCTCCCTCCGCTCTTTAGGTGGCTCGCTTTGCCACGGGAACAATATGTACACGACTTCACAAAGGCTTAATATCGTGGTCCATTTTGGGCCACTAAAACAAACTACGAGCTGCCATACGAGTCTTGTCAACTCCAGATGACCTGCTAGGATATGGTCATGAAATTGCTCTAACACCTCCTTACGAAGTTCCCCACTAGGTACACAAACTCTCCACCCGGCCTTAGTTCTCACCCAAAGAAAACCAGACTCCCCCTGATATTCCCTATGGTCACTCAACACTACCCTGGGTTCGAGTTCAGACTCCCCGGAACCCACCGCACACGTTCTACATTGTCCCCAAATCTGTTTGAAGTCACTACAACACTCGTACGACTTCCCCCAATTCACGCGCGAAACTTGCGCTTCACCCTCCTTTATCGTCCTACGACGTTGCGAAATAAAACCAACAAACTCAGGACGTCTGGAAATCGCATCAGCCACCACGTTATGCTTGCCTGAATTATAAACTACGGTGAGATTAAAATTTGCCAACTTATCCAGCCAGTAGCTTAACCTGGTGGTCACTTGTTTCCAAGGGCTGCAAATCTTCCTTGTGATTGACTCTGAAGCCTTGCGTAACCGTAATCGTGGTCCATCCATGACTTTACGTACGGTTGGCGAGAGTGCTGCATTGCCTGCGTCGCCTACATCGTTGTTGGTGCATCGGGTTTTTCATGT
>NW_027153694.1:1902-2213 GCF_002600585.1 Cystoisospora suis
TTTACGCACAATAATAGAATACTTTATTTTTCTTGAGCGCTAGTAAGCTAGCGCTAGTTTAGCTAGATAGTTAGTTAACGAGCGGAACAAGCTAGGCGGGAGAAACCCCCCCAGCCGACCGGCAGAAAGCCAGAGGGACACCTCGGGCGCACACAGGGGGAGAAGCAGTGGATATTATTCTTCACTTTGAAACAAGCGTGAACCTTCCTTGTGTAGATCCCGGAGTGTTGGCCGAGTGTGCGTGGCTAACGGTGAGCTGTGAGCTGGGTCGAGTGTCGGAGGACCGAGGGAGCTGTGGAGGGATGTTGAAT
>NW_027153694.1:2470-8098 GCF_002600585.1 Cystoisospora suis
GGAGAAGCGTAGCGTTCAGGTGGCCTCGTAACTTTTCTTTTATTTTCTTTGTACGAGAGAGCGTTGCGCGGAAACGCGTGAGGCGATCTGACCTTAGCGTACGCGAGAGGAAAGGTCTCCAAACCTTCCCCTCCCGAACGCTACTTTGTTACAAGAACAACGAAAAGGAAGAACAAGAACGCACCGGACCTGGACGGAGCGCGCAGCAGGCGTCGGAGCCACCCAGAAAGGAAAACAAGAAAAATATCAAACGGAGCTGCGAAGCCCAAAAGAGTCAACAATCAGAGGGTGGAAACCAGGGCGGAAGAAGCTCACAAAGGCGACTTCACGAGAGTCGATGGCGAGACGGTCCTGCAAACAAGTGAGAGAAGACCTAAAGAAGCAAACAACGACGGTGAACAGAAAAGAAGGAACGAACAAGACGGGAAAAAACCAGGATAAGAAGAAGACGCAACTATCGCCGCGAAAGAAAGAATTGGCTCGTAAGCTCGAAGGGAGAAGCATAGGAGTAAAACAAGCTCTGAAGCTAGAGGAACGAAAGGAGGACAAGAAACTCACCGTGCAGAGAGCCCCTCGAAGACCGCAAGCCGGAGGAGGGGAAGCAGGAGAGGAGACAAAAGAAGATACGTCGGCAACAAGGTCGCCAAGAGGCCGCCCCCCGTCGGGGGGAGAAGCAGGCCGAGGCCTCTTGGGAGGGGAAAAAAGATCCTCAAGGAAATCCATGGCGCGAAAGATCGAAGGCAGGGAAAAGGGAAGATTAAAGAGCAACGAACAAAAGAAGAAACCGGATAAGCCTTACCACTTAGGGACGACGCTCGGACTGAAAGCGCGAAGAAAAAGCTCGCGAGGCCGGGAAACGCAGAGGGAAAGAGAAAGAACAAGAAAGGGACCTGAAGACAAGCAAACAAGGAAAAACAAACAACGAAAAAGGAGAACAGACAGCGAAAGCGGCACGTGGGAGAAAGAACGGTCGAATAAGGGAGACGGCGGTCTAAAGCAGCGCAAGGAGAGACGAGAAAAAAACAAAAAGCGAAAAAACAAAGGAAAGAGAACGCTTACCAGCGGCCGAAGGCAGCAAGAACTCCGAAAGAGGGCGCACGAGGAAGAAAAAAGAGGAGAAGAAGCGAAGGAACTGAGGAGGGGACACAAGGGAGCCTGGCAGAGTCGAAATAACGCCAGGGGAGCCAGCCGGAAACAGACGAGATGAGGAGGAAGCGGCCGCAGTAGAAGCAGGCGGAAGGAACAGAAGAGGATCAGGAAACCTGCAAACAGGGCAAGGAAAACAACAAACAAGAAAACACGAATGCCCTCGAACACCCTCAATAAAGCAAGTCGCAAAGGCCCGCAGCAAACAAGGAAAAGGAAAGACAAGGCAAAGCTGCGCGAAAAGGCACGGCAAGCACGAGCAACCAAAGGTTGAAGAAGAAGGAAAAAGAAAAACAAAGAAACGAGAAAAGATAACAACAAAACAAGAAGAAGAGACAAAGCAAGAAATAAAAGAACTGGAGAGCTCACGGGCTGGGGGAGACAGCGAGCGGAGCGGCGTACAGCCGAGCGCCAGAGCAAAGAGCGGGAGGCGAAAAAATGCCCGGGAGACGGGCGCCGAAGAAATAGGGGAGACGAAACAACGAAAACAAAGAAAAAGTGCAAGAGGAGGAGGTCGTGAGGAGCAAACGCAGCGGAACGAGGAGGAGTTAAAGAGCCGGAGCCAATAGCAACGAGGGGACCTTACGGCGCGCAAACAAGCCCGGAAACGGCGAAAAAGGAGGAAGGAAGCGATCATGGGCGAAATCACAAAGAAAAACAGGAAAGTAATCAAAAAACGAAGAACGGCAGAATAGGAGAACAAAGAGGGGAGACACGCACACACACGAGACGGAACAGCCGAGTCAAAGGCAGCCATCACAAAGCCAGGGCGGCCAGAAAGAGGGCGGAAGTACAAAAGAGTTTGGATGAACGGGGGTGGTAACCCCACCACCACCGCCCGGCTGGTCGGTGGTAGCACCAAGCCAAGGGGGGAGAATGTTAAGGAGACGACGAGGAGAAGCGCGGAAAGCAGCAAGCCAGCCGGGAGAAACCGGAAACACGGAGAGGGCCTGAAAATGGGAGAAAAACGAAAAGAGACAAGAACGGAAAGGAAGAGAATAAGCCCTAAGGTCAGAAAGGGAAGAAAAGATAAAAACGAACAGCAAGAAAAGACAAAGGCTAAGAAAGCGGAAGACAAGGCTGGCCAGGAGCTACCCGCAAGCACGAAGGAAACACCCAGGAAAGGAACAAGAGAAAGAAAAGAGGAAGCAAACAAGAATACGAACGAAGAAAGAAGGAAAGCAGAAAAAATAGGAAGGAAAAAGGAAGAGAAAACTACAGAAGGACAAGGGACAAGCCCCCCCAGGAGCAAGCGCACGCCGACAACAAACTAAACCGAGAAGTCGTGGCGCAAGAACCTGAGTACACAAACACAAGCAAAAGAAGACACAAAAGCAAGGAAAGGAGAAGCGGACACCCTAACGGAAGGAAAAAGAGAAAGAAGATGGTAGGAAGAAGGACAAGGCGAGTTGCCGCAATCTGGCGGGCGCAAAAGCGGAGCGACCAACAACAACGGCCAAACGGGCAAAGCTGGGACCGAAGAAGGCGGAACGGGAGAAAGACGCTGAGAAGACGAAAGGAGAACCTACGACAAGAAGCAACTGGGACAAAAGCAATAAGCGCCCGGGAGAGACTATTAGCAATTGGGGGAGAGCCCGACGTTGGACAAAAAAGGAACGAGGGCAAAGGAAGCGAGAGGCCCGCAGGAAAAGAGCTCGGCACGAAGGAGAGGAGCGTTCGGGAGTGGGAGGGGCAGGCGGCGTGCACCAAGGACGAGAAAGCGCGACTCCCAAGTCTGAAACATCAAGCACCGAGACTCAAGGTAAAGGTAAGAGGGAAGGAAGTGAAAGCCCTCCTAGACTGCGGTGCAGTCAGAAGCTTCATACATCCGGAAGTGGTACAAAGAGCAAACTTAAAGACGGTCAAATTGGAGGAGGAGTACCAGTTCGAAGGGGTCACGGGAGCACCAGGGAAAGCAACACACGTAGTAATGGAACCCAAGTTGGAAGTGCTGAATTGGGAAGGAAATTGCCCATTAATCCTAGCAGACGTGAGACGAGAAGTGATATTAGGCATGGATTTTCTGACACTGGCACAAATGCGTTGCGAGTTCAATGAAGACGGTGTTGTGTGTCAGGCCACACGGGACAGGAGAGAAGCGGACACTTCAGCAAAGCGTGTACGATAGCTACTAAATCGCGTTTATAAGTTGACATGTACCTCTCCTTTCGCTCGTCTTACGGATTTCAAACGCTATCCGGATACCCTCCTGTTCTAAGACTGCTTCTACTGCGTGTTTTCGAAGCATCTGTTTTCACAGTTATGGGCTTATCTGGATCAAATATCTTGACTGGTGCTGCTTGAATGAGAGCATGTTTGAGCTTTGCCACCGCCGTTGGATGCTCGCCTCTCCATTTCATGTCACTGTCGTCTCCTAGCAGGTTGGTGAAGTGGGTGCGCCAACTTGATGAAGTTTAGAATCAGAAGCCTGTAATCTCTCTCGACTCCTAAGAAACCCCACAGCTGTTTCTTGTGACCCCAGGCCATCTGCGTAATGTCTCCAACCGCTCGGGATCGGCCGATACACCTTCTGCAGAGATGACATAGCCCAGGTAGCGTACCTTTTGTTTACACATTGCGCATTTACTGAGTTGAAGATGGATTTTCTCCTATCTCCTTCGTTCAAGGACAATCGTAAGATGCTTGCTATGTTCCTCACGCGTTTGAGAATAAAGGAAGACATCGTCCAAGTACACAGTCACAAACTCGTCTAATCCTCGAGGGAAGATGTTTTGCATTAGGCGCTGGAATGTTGACAGCCCGCCCGCGAGACCAAACGGCATGACGGTGAACTGGAAGGTTCCGTAACGTGTACGGAAGGCCGTCTTCCACTGATCTTCCTCTGCAACCTGCACATGATAGTAGCCTTGCTGCATATCTAATTTGGACAACCGCCTTGCCTTGCCCAGTCTGTTGATGAGATCTTGGATCCGCGGCAGAGGATAATCGTCCTTCAAAGTTATGCCATTAAGAGGTCGCTAACCTACAACAATTCGAAGGCCTTCGTCTCTTTTGGGAACGAAGAAACGAGGAGCTGCTATTGGGGCCTGAGACGGGATGATGAACCCTTTCTCCAGAAGTTCTTTGACTGTCTTTTTCAACTTGGCTGAGTGCTCATCCGACAGATTAAAACATTGTTTCGGATACTTCGGCAGCTTGTCAGGTATTGTGGGAATGTGGTGTTTGATGGTACGGTCTTTGATACCGCCTTTTGGCAATTCTTGAAACACATCCGAAAACTCCTTCAAGAAGGCTTGCACTTCCGGGTCGGGTTTCAGCTGTGCTTCCTGGTCGGCCCGCTTGCCAACATCAAGTATACGCTCCCTCTCTGATCGTCCGTGTGGCCTTGTAACCCAGGTGGCTTTGTGCCTACAACTTCGTGGGTCTCTCTTCCACAGTGATCGTCCTGATTCGAAGGAGCAAGTTTGATGAACCCCAACCACTGGACTTCACCTTTGATCTACAACTTCAGTCGGGTCACTGAACACTCCTCGAAAAGCTCTTTGTCTTCCTTTGTCTTCGGAACTGATGCACGTCTCTTCTTGTTTGGCCTCTTGCGGTCCGCATTTGCTGGTATCTCCCAGTCTTCAGGCGCTTGCGATCTGAAAAGCATCGGTGTCGTCGTCGACTGTTAAGGTCATATCTTTGTCAGCTATTGACTTCCCTCGGCGCCTGCAGTCTGCGGCGTCTTCGACGTCGTCTGTGATCGAATTCAGAGGGCGGGCCTTGCACCCATCCTTCGTCCCAGACCTCGGTCCCTGCTCCATGATCTGGTTTTCCTCTTCCCCATGTAAATCCAGGGCGACCGCAAAAGGTTTCTTGCTCATTATAGATTGTTCTCTTGCTGCGACATTATACCTTTGTTTTCTCTTTCCGCAGGTGAGAGTATCGCATGTAAGGGGCTGTGTCATTTTTCCTAGGGGCTTTGGTGCTGTTTGAAATAGCTTTTCTCACCCTTCTGATTGTTCACTATCTTCTCGTAAGAACCAAATGCGCCCTGACTGTGGATGCCAGTACATTCCGGACTTCCGCAATTAGTCATAACCCAGGAGCACTGGTTGTTCCACCCTGGCTACGATCAAGTCTGTTGAACATTTCAAGTCCCCAATGTCGACTGGGACCCCTCTGCAAATGAATTTCACAACAGTCTCGCTGCCAATAGCACAGATTACTTTCACCTTCTTTTTTAACTTTTCCGGAGTAAGCTTCAGCAATGCAATCATGTCGGGGTCCACGAAACATCGAGTTGCGCCTGAGTCCAGGAAGGCAGTGACCACTACCCCATTCAAACGTGCTGCGTAGACTGGTTGAAGCCGCTTTTCCTCACTCAGTGTGACTCTTTCTTCCCCCTCGTCCTTCATCTTCTGCACCCAGTCTTCGTATGTGTCACAGATCTCAACTTAGCCGCTCCGTGCTACAGATTCGACTCTGGCACCTGGGGAGCTCATTGAGATTTCTTCGACCAGTATATGCGAAATACAC
>NW_027153694.1:8388-8598 GCF_002600585.1 Cystoisospora suis
TGTGTGATTTCACCACGCAACGTCCCTTCAAAACCATCGAATGACTTCGGAGGTTGATCCCCAATTCACGAGGGGTCACTTCCACGACAACATCAGGCTCCGAAGCTGACACAGAACTCACGGGATGACCGAGTCACGCAACCTTCACTCGCAATCTGGTACTTCCGTGTGTACAAAATCAAGTCCCGGACTTAGGAGAACGGCCCCTTC
>NW_027153695.1:0-1392 GCF_002600585.1 Cystoisospora suis
CCCCAGCGCCGAGGTCAGACTCGGACGAGGAGGGCTCCAACAGAGGAACTGTGACACGTTCTTTGTCACACAGTACCTCGAAAGCTCAGATCTTTGTCTCGCTCCCTCGAAAAAGGGTCTCTAACCTCCGGATCTTACGAAGAACTCTCGGTCCAACTCGGTTGAACGCCCCTCCCTATCGCAGGGACTCCTCTCGGGCATTACACCCTCACTTCTTTCCTCGTCACTGCGCTCCGGAAACGTTCCGGGCCTACGCTAATCGGTTAACCACCGGATTTAGGTAAAAGAAAGGTTGTTCAAATTGGGTAATCGTTCACATACGGCTCAAGGTACTCACGACCAAGCTCTGTTCGATTGATTTCACAGATTTAAACCGTCTAGACACGGTTCTCACGCCTGACGCGACTCTCACACGAACTGATAACGATTCACAACTCCACAACACTTTCTCAGCATCACTCGTGCAACCGATCTCACACCTTTTCCGGATCAAAACTGGAGAATTAAAGTTCTCCCTTTTCCACCTTTCTACAATGATTCTTCTCTTCCTTCTTTTTTCCCCTCGGTGCCTGGTTCTTGGGCTCATCCGCCTGTTGGCTCCGGCGTCTCCGCGCTCTCTTGCTCGGTCCGCTCGCAGAAAGAGTTAGCACACTGGTCGCACTCTCTGGTCGCTGGTGTTCTACATAGGACACATCCTTAAACACAGGAGTTTCACCCTTTTCCAATGATTATCCACCCCGAAACGTTACTCTTTGCTACGGACTTTAACTCTACGAAGAGATAAAAGTTTTAACTCTTGACTTACTAGCACTCCTCAAAAATTCTAAAGACTCGGACATCGATAACACCCAACTAACACTATTACCGACCCACTTTACGTTTACTACACTATCTGCAATCATACCCTATCTGCTGCTTACTCCCTTTCTGCCCTTGATTTCCCTAAGATAGCTAGATTCACACAGTTTCAACATTGATCTAAGACGGGTCAGAGCAAAATCTCTGACACTTATTGCAAGGGCTCAGCCCTCCAGGTGAGGAAAAAAGGAGAAAAGGCAACCTTCGGACTCACCCAAGATTCAGGCGGCGGCACGACGGGCGCCCGCAGCGGAGGCGGCTCACCTTGCGGGCATACCAGGAAAACGGCACCTCCTCAGAAGCTGACATGGCGCCAGCTGAAAAAAGCGTGGAAAAGGATGCAGCTTCGTCTAATAATATCGGGGAAAAACGAACATTCCAGGAAAAGCCGCCTCTTTCTCTCAGCCAACCGGCCCGCCAGCAAGCGGTCGTCAGGCCGGCCCAAGGCAGCAGTGGGTCAGTTCTATTAGTTCCTCAGGGGTTGCATGTGCACCCAAGAGGAACTAATAGGACTTTTTCTTCGTGTTTAAGAAA
>NW_027153696.1:0-685 GCF_002600585.1 Cystoisospora suis
CGAAGAGGTCAGAACACTGGTCGGATTCTCCGAGCGCTCGCGTTCTACATAGGGCACATCCTTAAACACAGGAGTTTCACCCTTTCCCAATGGTTATCCACCCCGAAACGTTACTCTTTGCTACAGACTTTAACTCTACGAAGAGATAAGAGTTTTAGCTCTTGACCTGCTAGCACTCCCCAAAAATTCTAAAAACTCGGACATCGATAACACTCAACTAACACCATTACAGACCCACTTTACGTTTACTACACTATCTTCAATCATACTCTATCTGCTGCGTGCTCCCTTTCTGCCCTTGATTTCCCTAAGATAGCTAGATTCACCCAGTCCTAACATTGATCTAAGACGGGTCAGAGCACAATCTCTGACACCTCTCCCCCCTTATTCAGACGTTCCTTCCCCCCTTTCCAAACATGGTCTAAACGTAAGGGCATGATAAGGTTGACACACGATACGTACCCCGCACATGATGTTCTTCTTAGGTTGGTCTTCCTCAACTAATTGATAACATTCCGAATCTTCGATCCGGATGTAATTCCTTTTGAATACCTTTGTAGTAGTTAGCTAATAGGCGTTGACATCCTTCTAAGTTCTTCTCAGGTTCCCATGTAGTACTTCCGTCCATCCATAAGATCTTGAACCATCTCACTCCTGTAGTTGGGTCATCACGATGTTTGAAAAC
>NW_027153696.1:779-1345 GCF_002600585.1 Cystoisospora suis
ATGGAAAACTGGATGCATTAACATAGATGGGGGTAGCTTTAGCTTGTACGCCCTTTCTCCAATTCGTCCAATAACCTTGAATGGTCCACGATATCTAAGATTCAACGCACGTGAAGCTGACACAGTTGTTAGAGGTAGGTGAGAGACCTTTAACCAGACCTTGTCTCCGACTCGAAATTGTACATGTCTTCGATGCATGTTGGCATAGTGTTGTTGTAGTGCTTTGGCTTTCTCTAACTCCATTCGACCTCTTTGTAGAACAATCTCTGCTTGGAGGGGCAAGTTGGCTGCAGGCACTGCTATTGGTAAACCATACTTCTGACACACAGGTTTGTTTGGGATAAAACCATACAACATTTCAAAAGGGGAGGCTTTGGTACTTGACTTGATTGTACTGTTATGAGCAAACTCTAACATTGGAAGAACTTCTACCCACTGATGTTCATTCCCTAAGATGGTACACCGGATCATCTGTTCTGTTGTTTGATTTGTCCGCTCTGCTAAACCATCTGTTTGAAGATGGTAAGCAGTGGACATCTTCAGGGTAATGTTCAATCTTTCACACA
>NW_027153696.1:1729-1851 GCF_002600585.1 Cystoisospora suis
ATCATGGAAACCCTGTAACACTTCACTTCGCCTGTCTTTGGTGGGCACACACAGCTTCCACCCCTCACGAGTCTTTACCCATAACAAGTTCTTGTCCCATTGATATTCCTTTCCTCCATCGA
>NW_027153697.1:0-471 GCF_002600585.1 Cystoisospora suis
CTCCTCCCCCCCCTCCTCGAGCACCGCGAGACGAAAGAAGATCATCCTCTCGGTCCCCCCCCCGTGATCCTTTTCCCCGGGCTCTCCCCGGAGATCGAGAAGACGACGTGCGTCCACCGGCAGCACTTGCTCCACCCCGGTCACCACCTCGTCGACTTGTCGACCCGGCGTCGGGCCTTCCTCCGTGCGAATCCTTGGGACCACGATCACTGTTCCCTAGTCTGTCATCGTTTTCGCCACAGTCCCGACTGTGTTGATCAACAGCTGTGTCTCCGGAATTGTCCATCAACTTCTCCACTGCGTCAAAGTCTAAATCCCCCATTTTGCGTCAGAGAAACCGTGTAAGGCAATCCTACTTAGTCAGGAGCGCCATGAACATGTAGTAAAGGCGGCTGCACTTAAAACCCCTGCCCGAGGCAAACGCACCAGGCGAAGAGAAGATAGGCCACCACGTGAAAGAAGAATGCACAC